>NW_016909418.1:243117-316516 GCF_001483705.2 Eufriesea mexicana
GAACTAAACTGGAGAAAACACCGGACAGGACACGACGAGACACGACATAGATCAAATTCGAGAAATCAGTTCGTCTTCGACACCGATCCTTGAAACATCTTACTTACACGTATAAACGCGTGTTCGAAACGGTACTCCGTTCAACGTCTCCATTATAACTATTCTATACTTTTCTATAAATAAACACTCTCTTTTGACCACACACTCTGGATCCTTATTATTACAACTAGTCACGCAATATTAATTTGGCACGTGATAAGCGTTCTTGGAAATCGAAGGGATTCGATACGGTAGGACGCTACAAATACTGTTTATTAACCCTTTGCACTCGGCGATTTTTTCGTTACAGGAAAATAGTGTAGGAAGGATTTTAATAAGTAGTCGCTCTGCTCATGGGTAACTCTCTTATTCTCTCTGTACGCTGGTCGGATAGTGCCACAAAAATGCATCCCTCGCTGTTTTATAGAGCGTGCCCCCTATCCGTCGTCTTGTCACCACGTGTCCGTAACCTCTTCCGCTGAGCTCCGGTCCAGTAAAATTGAGTAAAAATTAAGACAAGTGCTACCGTTCCTCTTCGCAAAGAATTGCAATCGCTATGGCGATGGTCGATCTTTCCTCCATTTTTTTTCCTTCAGAAGACTTGGCCTCGAATACTAAAGACTTCGCGATCGTAACGTTTCCATCATTGGCACGACGCTTCGTTCTACAGGAGTGATTTCACGGCGATACCTGCTGTAGCGAAAAGGTTAAGGGTGGGTCTCCTTTGTTAATTCGTCGCGAAGATCAAGCGGATCGTCGCGCAGGTCAAGCGGAAAGCTGCTTCGTTTTGAGACTCCGGTTATCACTGCTAAGTGCTCGTCACTCATGCTGCCTTATTGGTAACCGGAGCTCGCGTACTCTTGCATACTCTTACAATTGTACTGTTGTACTGTGTTGGAGGTGCAGCGACCAATGTTCATACCCTCAGCGCTTGGTGGAAAATGGAGGTTCGAGGTTTCTCCAAGTCCTTGGTGAACCCTCGATCTCCAACAAATAGAAGTCCCTATGCTACGTAAGTATCCCCCGTCTAAGGCGGGGCCTGTTAGAAAGCCTTACTGATGAGTCTGCTTAGCAGGCCCAGGACGGAACGCCATTCCTTCCTTGCGTCCTTCTACCTGTTAATATCATATGTAGGAAGGATTTTAATAAGTAGTCGCTTTGCTCATGGGTAACTCTCTTATTCTCTCTGTACGCTGGCCGGATAGTGCCCCGAAAATGCATCCCTCGCTGTTTTATAGAGCGTGTCCCCTCTCCTTGTCTCCACGTGTCCATATCCTCTTCCGCTGAGATCCGGTCCAGACGCCCCAGCTTGGCGTCTAGCATCCCCATCTGTGGCTGGTGTCCTTGGGCCTCAGCGGGGCCTTCCTAGAGCTCCAACGAAGAGCTCTCTCCCGCCGGAAGACAATGGGCAGCAGTGAAAGTTGCCCACAATAGTAATTCGAAAACTTTCTGTCATAAAGTCGACGATATTTTTAAAACGGTAGATAAGAAATCGTATGCAAATTAAGACGTGGAATTATTTTACTTCGATATTGCACGCATCGTTGGGTAATTGTAAATTTGATGTATTAATGAACATTCATCTTTAGACTCTGATTAAATGGCGACTGAATGGTACCTCTCGAGTGCAAAGGGTTAATACTCCATTAAATTGCGTAACTTTCCTATAAGATTTATTTTTATTCACTTTCTTTTATAAATATGTAAATACTGCGTTTATAACGCCATTTACTATTCTTGCAATTTTCTAGTATTAATTCATGTTAAAAATATGTCATCGTTGGATTAAAATTCTTTTCGTTCATGACATACATGTTGAGTTCGATGTAAAATGTAGAATCCAACTCTGCAAATGGATAATTAATTAAAAATGCTTTCGGGAATTAATACAAAATCACAAAAGCCTGAAATGAATTTTCCACGATAATTTATGTAAATCTACATATGTACGTATGTGAAATTTTCCATACGCAAATGTTATACGACCACTCGTTCGCGTAAAATAATTTATTTATGTAAAATTTCATTTTTGCGTATACAAAATCTTCAACGATAAAATTGGCAAACTGTACCAGAATGATCAAAATGATATGCAGAATAATAATTTAATAAAAATTATCGTATGCTCTATATTTGTCTTCGTTTTCAAGACAGGAAAGATATCAACGTAATGCAGAAATATATAATCAAACGCTTTCAAACTACTCTTGCTTAATTATTATTCGAAATGATATGAAATTGAGTTTACCACTGTCATATTGTACTGGTATTCGCGTATGTACATTGCTCGAGACAACCATCTCGTGTCTCTATACTCTATGTACACAAGTAGGCGTGTTTCCATTGATCACATGCACCGAGTATCGGCAAAATCATTCCTAATGTTAGCAATAGCCTTTATTGGTATTTGTTATCAACCGATGTTTATTAATAACTTAAAGTTTATCGATATTTATTAAGTTTACTGGGCTTATTGTTAATAATAGGCATATTCTTACATCCCTAAACATAAAAATACAATTTTTTGACATGATAATTAAGCATCTAATTGCAAGTATTTGAATCCGTATTTATCCAATTCATATTTAACTATTCTTTACATAATATTTATTTTATATATCATTTTTTCTTATTTATTAAATTATTGAATTATTATTATATAAAATGGCTACCTAATCACATAAACGAAATTTGTCAACATCTTTGCAAAACACTTATATCTGTAATTCTGAAGAGAAGCGTCATATGCCATAATTTATAAAAATTTTAATTAATTGGATTGCAAAATGTTCGATTTACGTATTCATTAGAAAAAATTAATCAAAATAAATATTATATATACAATAAAAATGATGCGACTTATTCGAGTACTGGTTATATAAATATATATATTTTATGACGATTTTAACTGACTGGAACGCGATCATGGGACTTAAGATAACATGATTCATTTAAGTCAATCATATTGTTAGCAGTAATTGACGTCATCATAAACTCTCACGATAAGTGATCTAACTATTCACGGAACGGTCTTCTCAGAACAAAGACCCCGTTTTTGCCACTGGTCTAATTGTAAGTGTAAGAAGCTTCATCAGATTCTGTGGTCAGGCAATTAGGCGATTGACCTATGGTACAATTGGACTATCTAATATCCCATCAGAAGGATCACAAAGAACAGATCACTTTAAGAAATATACCTCACATAAACTCTCTCCGAAATTATGAAAAATCAGGCTATATTAAAACTTCTAAACGAACAAAATATTCAAGAAAATCAAACACAGTGGAAGCGAAAATTATTTTCAATCTCCAAACAATTCATAGACTCACTTTACCTCTACTCATCAGATTCGGTCAATGAAGCGCGAACTCGACGCGCGGAAATTGGACTTCATTACCTGTGTAGCATGCGTAATCAACTAATTTGATTATTTACCTACGTAACCAATTCCCGCAACAAGATCGCAAATAACGTAGCAAAACATTTACGCCAAAGATCATTTACAAATGACTGGACGATGCGATACAGGAACGAAGTATGCAAAGATATGCTTTCTCTGACCTGGATATTACCATTCGACGCACACAAACGTAACTCTGATTCACGACAATGCAATTAACATTCTCCACGGGTGTCGCATCGTCACGGTCGTCGATTAACGAAAATATGTCGCGCAAATAACGAGCGGACAGGTATCGCCGTCGTGTCGATAATTATTTCCGCACGTCTCTGCTTCATTTAGCCAGGAGACGGACTGCATACTCTGCAGCGACGTAATCGATCAATTACAGAGTCAATAACAATGTAAGCAGTATTTAACAACGAATTAATTTGGTCGTTGCCGGGGCCAGCAAATAACAGAGGACGGAGTTCGAGTCAACAGTGAAACTGCATTCGCCGTAATTGCACGATACGTATCAATCGCATCTAGTCGCGTGTACCGACTAGCGTATCCATTCAAGTTCCAGGAAATTTTCCAACTTCGATTTCATCCGTCATGTCTCTGTCCTGTGAGTAATATGACAACAACTGTATTGCTAATGGAGATAGTCAGCCCAGGAGGACCGCGAGGGATCGAGTAACAGAGTCGTATCCATGTCATTTGTATAATACCATAACGATTATGTTTTGATCAATGAGTAGTTAGTCTAGGAAAATTGTGAGATCTTCAGTGACAGATATGACCATGTTACTTGGAAGATGGTATCATGATTGAATTTCGATCAATAAAGACTGTCAGCCAAGGATCATTATTCAAATTACAAACTCTTGTACGTATCACTTGAACAATGTTACAGGGATTGTAGCGTCCTACGGTATCGAATCTCTTCGATTTCCAAGAACGCTTATCACGCGCCAAATTAATATTGCGTGACTAGTTGTAATAATAAGGATCCAGAATGTGTGTGGTCAAAAGAGAGTGTTTATTTACAGAAAAGCGTAGAATAGTTATAATGTAGACGTTAACGGAGTACCGTTTCGAACACGCGTTTGTATGTGTAATTAAGATGTTTTAAGGATCGGTGCCGAAGACGAACTGATTTCTCGATTTTGCTCTATGTCCTGTCTCGTCGTGTTCGGTCCGGTGCTTTCTCTAGTTTAGTTCTGATTGGGTAGAATAGATGTTGGTGGTGGACTCTTAATCCTCTTAATCCTCCCGTTAGGTCTGATAAAAGTGTAAGCCTTAGAATAAAATCATGTTATAAACACGCTCTCCGGGACGGAACAGGGATGTAATGTAGTCCTTGATACTATTTCGTCTGAGAGAAGCGTAGAATTGGGTCGATACCCTCTGAACAATACCGTGAGGACTATGTTTGGTTACTGAAGGCTAGTCTAGAACGACCACGAGATCTCCAGTAAGAGAAAAGTGCTTATATGATCTGAAGAATGTCACAACATGAACAAGAATTCCAATTCTAATCGAAAAGAACGATCAGTCGAAAAGGAATGCAATCATCACCTGGATAATGTTGCAACGATTATATTACAATTCATGAAGACAGTTAATGAAAAGAGTTTGCAAAGATCTAATAACTGAGTTAGACCATCTTCATCTGAACACCACCATAATAATTATATCATATTCAAAAGAGAGTAAGTGAACGTAGATCGCGAGTGACTCGATACCACCTAAACAATGCTGTGGCTATATTTCAGTCAGGAAAATTATGGAAGGTGAAAGAAGATTACGAGGATTCCAATACCAGAATCATGCTTACACCATGCGAATAATATTACAATACCTGTTACGACAACAACACTGAAGGTTAGACGTGCTTCACCATCCTTCCAGTGGATTGACAAGTGTATTTAAACGCAGAGGTACAGAATATTTACAACCAAACCTGACAGACCCATAAAAGTGACAAATGGACATCTACATATGAATCACGCCATTGACTACTGAAAACAATAAGGAATGCAAGTTTCTTGACAGTTTCCTTCTTCTCAAACTTTAACTTCTTTCAACACATTCATGTCTAATCAAAAGACACTGCTTTTCCTCCACCAACATACATCCTTAACACGTTAAGTGCCCAACCCGTCTTGCTTGCCGTTCCGTTCAGGCCCAGACTCGGCCGACAAGTGGAGACACCTTTGTGTATCCTGTTTTAATATATTGCATTAAGTTTTTTTAAAATATTGTATTCTTTTCCTTAAACCTTATCTGAACAAAAACCGATGTCGCCTAAGCAAAATATTTAGTCTCACAATCAGTGCTCAAGGACCGACAGGTCCAAATAGGAACGTAAAGTCTGCGGTCCTTGAGGATCGGCCAAGGTCGAATGAAAAGTCTAGCGCCGGTCCCTAGGCGTGGCACTTATGTAAAAATATTGGATTGCTATAGTCATTTCAATCCTAATAGCTTTTGACTGAAAAATTTAGTTTTATTGACATTTTCGACTAATATCGTAGTAAGCTTATTTGTTTACATAAATAACAAAGGAAAATCCTATTGGAGTGCTACAGTCATTTCAATTTTAATAGGTTTTGACTGAAAAATTTAGTTTTATTGATATTTTCGACTAATATCGCGGTGAGTTAATTTTTTTACATAAATAAGAGTTAACCAATCACGAAAAACATGACATGACACCGGGTAGAATACGATAAGACATCACAGTAATCAGTCAGGGTTCAAATAGAACTCAAATAGAATTCGAGCAGAACGTAAAC
Organism: Eufriesea mexicana; assembly: GCF_001483705.2. Classification (NCBI taxonomy): domain Eukaryota; kingdom Metazoa; phylum Arthropoda; class Insecta; order Hymenoptera; family Apidae; genus Eufriesea; species Eufriesea mexicana. The sequence goes on from NW_016909418.1 coordinate 249,338, forward strand.
AGAACTCAAACATGACGCATCTACGTCACAAAAGTCACTTAAAACAGTACGCGAGCACTAGTCGTATAATGCATCTAGATACTCGAAGTCGCTAAACAACTGTAGAGTGTAATAAAGTATAAGTACATAACCAAGAAAGTGACATTTATTGCAGAACCAAGGTGCTCAATATCACTTAGTGCATATTGAGAAAGGGCATCAATCAACTACCACTTTGCTGCCTTCGTATACAATGGCTGAGTTCCAACCAACAAAGACAGTTAGCTAAGAAGGATCGCAAGGATTCTAATAGAGTCATGTTCATATTACCTAAGGTACGACATGACAACTATATTTTAAGCAAACAAGACAGCTGGCTGAGGAAGATTGCGTGGATTCCAATAGCACAGCGAAGTTCGTATCAACCTGATACCATAACGACTCAATCTCAACCACCGAAGACAATTAACCAAAGAAGATCGCGAGGACTACGAGAACAAACCACTCTATGAACAGTAGGCCAGGTATCTGCAACCGCGTGTAAACGATACCATAACGACTCAATCTCAACCACCGAAGACAATTAACCAAAGAAAATCGCGAGGACTACGAGAACAAACCACTCTATGAACAGTAGGCCAGGTATCTGCAACCGCGTGTCTTTTTCTCTCCTGCCTCCTTCACCTTCCTTCCGTCTTCCTCTCTCCCGCTATCCAGCAGGTTTTACCAGAAGCCTTTCTGTGTCCATGGAGTAATCGCGTGATCTAAGAGTGGCGCAGAGCTTTCAGCGGATGTCTGGCTTCGCTGCATCGCACGAGGGATCTCGAAGCAACCGAGAGATAGATAAGCTGCTCCATCACGCCAACTTTTACTGCGTACACGTAGGACGCTCGCGTGCCGGAGGAATGACAGAACTCGCGACGAAGGATCAGGGTTTCCCTCGGATCTCGCGGGTCGTGGGATAACCCGGCAGTTTGCGGTGTCGTGCGGCCTGGGACGCTGAAAAAGTCAGCTTGCCACGGGCCCCGATCGGCCGCTAAGTGATTTCCAGTGTTTCCATCGGCGCAGGCTGGTAGACTCGGATGCTTATGTACGCGGGTTAGGTACATAAGCATATATATCAACGAGCTACGAGCTATCAACGGCCAAGATCTGCCGCGGATCGGTACTATCGTATCGGCGACCAGTGAATCACCTGCGAGGGTTCTCGAACTACGATATAGCGTTCGTGGGATCGCGGAGAACGGAAAGAGATTGCGGAGATACGAACCGTGGCCACCGGCTGAGGGCGTCTTAATGCGACTGTGTTCGCGTCATAAATTACTCGACGTAGTAGAGGGCGCAACGGAGTACCCGCGTGAAAAGGATAACTCCGAAGTTGGGTAACGCCTAGCGGGAATTAATATAGTTGTTTATTGTGGCATCGAATGGGGCCAGTGTTCGCTTATTGGAACCGCTTACGCGTTGTCGTCTTGTAGAATACTCTGGAGTTTAGATGCAAGAATTATACTAAATTCGGTTGTTGTTGTGTCTTTGTTTATGTCTTTCCGGCGATTGAGATAATTGCAGTAATTTCAAGATTTATTGAAGAAATGGATGGATGTTTTTGATGCGAGGAAGGTTGATTTTTGTGACCTGTTTTGTTGATTCGAAATGGAAATTGTGAAACTTGGTATTTCAACTTACCCCTCGATTTTAAATTTGATCATTATATGTTTATTCATTTATTTCAATTTCTGTGTCTCTTTTATTTTTAAAAAATCAAGTTCTAGTGTCTTAGAAACTATGATATATGATATTTGTTTAATCCCCTAAGAGATCTGTCCGACGATACTCACGGGTTAACCTAATGCATACACTTCGTGACTGTTACAGGTAAATAATTTGGAAAATTTCTATACTACCTATACCTATATTCTTTTTCAATGATAACCGATTTTACTCTATTGTTATTCGTTGTAATTTAGAATTACATAGTTAACCAGTTTGCAAAAAAGTTCTTTTTGGTTGAATTTCTTTTTTGCAGAACATTTAAGTAGTCAAATTATCATATTAAACTACATATTATCATGTAATGTAGTAAATATTGAGGAGTTAAAATTAAAGTTTCTTTAGCATAATAATTTTTATGGAGAATAATAAAAGATTGTAATTACTATAGTATCCACATTGGCAGAAATAAGACTGATCTTCGAATTTTTAATACAGACACATGTCTCATATAATGCACCAAACCTAACTAATAGGCTAGGTTTCTAACCTATTAAGGTTAGAAATCCCTAACTGACCTAATTTCATATTGTTACCATCTAAAAATGACTGTCTTGGCCTAATTACAGAAAACGTTCTCTACATACATGTCAAATTTTTATTTCACGTAGGATTTACTATAATTATTTACATCTATAACAGGGCTGGAATAAATAAGCAACTACTACAGTTCCTATACACGAAAGAGATATTCTATTCCTATTGCTATTTAAATTTTCAGGTGGTGGAAGCTTCTCAGATTTCACATAGAAATATCTCTAGATAATGATAACAAACCGATTTTGATGGAATTCCAAAGCTCAATATGTTTTCTCGTTATTCTTAGATGCCATTTTGTATAACAGGCCACCTGGTGGATAAATTCGCAATTACTCGGTAGCAGATATTATAAAATAACATTGAGAGTAATTCTATTTATAGATTACTCTACCTACATATGAACCATTCACAGAAAACAGTGATTAACACAACCTTTTTGAATTTTCGAAAATTTTATGCCAAAACACTTAAATCATAAATTATATTTGAAATAAATTTTTATTTATTCTGTGACGTTAATCGATTTGACAGATAAGTAGCTCATGCGCAAATATCAATATTATAAGTCTAATGTATTGAATAACCAAAAATAATGAAATCCAAAAAATTATTTAACTAATTAATAGTATATTACACGATATGCAAGTACGCACTTTCCAAGTCACGAGACATTACAGAAAATGAATTCTCTAAAAATATTACCATAAAACTATATAATTATTGTATAAAATATCCCATTTCATAATTATTCGATCACTTTTGTTTGTTATTCAGTCTACCCACTTCAAATATTTAAATACAAGTAAAATAGATACAAACAGTAGTAAAAGTTTCTTAAAATAATAACCTTTAGAACCTAACCTTTAAAAAGCGCCATCTCCAGTATTTCCCTACCGAACGTCGAACATAACCTCTCGCATCAGCACCTCGACGACAAAGGAACAAACTTACGAGCGTAATAATCGTACGATAAAATTTGCGTTGTAAAGGTGTCAATGGAAGGATAATAGAGGCTGCTCTCTTCTTTTTTTCGTGCACGAACTTTCTCAAGAAAGGAGCGACCCACATTTTGTCCATTAGCCCTACATGTCATTCGGTTATAAATAGGTGCTGTGGGAAGATCCTCGAGTCAGCTCGGCCGAACGTGACTGAACAATGATCTTCCCCAGAGATCTTGCTGCAACTTAGCGAGAAAAATGTGCAATTAAGAACCTGTACTCTCCTTCGCTATCGAATTTTCTTTTCATATGAGCCACAGCATGTAACCTGTACAAGCTGAGAATGGCTCGTTACGTGAGATAGTATGAAAATTAATTCCAGTGCTGTTTAAATCTCCTCGTATCCTGTCTTCGCGGTGTTATCGCTGAAATAATCGCGTTTACAGTAGAGAGGAGCTTAATTCCGCTGTGATTTAGAATTTCTCTCCGTTGACTTTGGATATATATGCGTGTTTAAATTCTCCTCAAAGCTGTTCTGTCTTCGAACGGAACCGTTTTCTCCTTGTAAACCCAAGAGAAGTGTTATTGGTACCAGTTTTCTAGGCCGAAGAAGTCGACAGTAAACAGGCACGAGTATAATTTCCTCGAGTTTCTGGAGAATGTCCTGAGTCTTCTACGTGGCTGCATCGTGCACTGTAAATGTTGAGTGGGACAATTTGTACAGGCTTAGAAGTAATACCTTTAAAAAGGGTAATTCAAGAGGGCCCTCGACATAATTCAATAGGCTTCGTTTTGATAAATTACGAGATCGATTGCAGTTTGTCTTTAAGATATTTAACCCTTTGCACTCGAGACACGACTCTCAGTCACTATTTAATCAAATTCTAGAGATCATTGTTAATTAATACCTGAAATTTAAAATCGTCCAGCGACGCGTGGAATATCGAGGTAAAATAATTCTATGTCTTACAATTAATCTGCACTTCTTAGTTATCGTTTTGAAAATATCGTCCACTTTATGGCAGGAAGTCTTCGAATTACTATGTTCCTGTAACCAAAATATCGCCGAGTGCAAAGTGTTAATAACACTAGTATTGATATTAACCCTTTGACTGCCACGTCGAAATCACATGTTTCCCTCAGGACGCCACGTGAGATGTACCTCTAGATGCAAGATTTGTTCTAATATGTTTTTGATGTTCTAATAAAAATTTTTAATCGTTCAATGGGGCATTTTTTACTTTAAAGTATCTTCTAATTAGCGGTTATATTCCAAATGCACTAACTGTCAATTTTCATTCGATGTTGATCAATGTAGTTCAAGTAGTTCAATCGCTCCGGTCACCAATGACCACTGTGACGTCACAGGAGAAACCGTGGCCGGTCATATATGACCAACGTGGCAGTCAAAGTGTTAACAGATTTCTCTGTCAGTTCTGACTTTAATGAAGAGTACAGAATATAGAGATAGGAGATAATACAGACGATATGGTTTTTTGACTAATTCGATAATTTAGTTGAATAGGTGATAAAAGCTGCTTTTATAATAACTCACGAGGAATAACTAGTCTTGGATCTCTGAAATCAGAACTCAAAAATCAGAATTCAGAGCCAGGTACTCAGGACTGAGAATTGGAAATTAAATAAGAATATGTTATATAATGACAAGAAAATTCTAAATAATGGCTGGAAACCAATTCACGAATATATACAATATATTGTATCTTCATACAAATTGTAATTGTCGCGTATGTTAGTGTTACATAGGTGTACTTAAATGTTGTTATAATGTTGCTATAAAACTGCAAGTTTTCGGTTCATTCAATTTGAATAAATTTGAAATTATGTTAAAATTTCTTTACTGACACTAACTATAATTTGCAGTGTTAGATATAGTTTCTGGCATATGAAAATGTCAACTATAAACCAGCTAAGATATAGTAACTAATAATTATTAAAAGATATGTGAATAATGTATAATAAATTATGCTTCATAGTGCGAAAAATTTAAGAAATTATTATAGTATGTAAGATAATAGACCACATAACGAGGTCACTTTAATAACTTTTATTGTTAACAAATTGACCAACATCCTTTTTCTGTTATGTATATTTTTTAAATTTATTTAGATCTAAATAAATTTAGTTTTACATGTATTTGTTTATAAACAAATCTAGTATATGAGTGAAGAAAGTCATTAGAATAAAAAATTGTAATGACTATAATATTTTTTTCTTCTTATTTGTTCGTAGTAAAATCTGATCGTAAAAAAATAAGAGTATTTCATTAAATACGAAAAAGATATTGAACGAAATTTGTAAAAATAATTTATAATTACATTGAAAAATCTCCTTTTTCGTATAATTCATGATGCTACATATTATACGACACGAAATTGTTAATATTCAGTGTCCATTTTGGATCGGATATCACCGTTAACAGAAAATATTTACAAATATTGATTAACAATGACGAGATACAACATTCGTGCAATAACATGAAAGACTGCACGAGTCGTGATATAAAAGAGATATTGTATGTCATCCAATTTGTGCTGAATTACTTTTCATTTGCATGTTCCATTGCTACATCATTCCATCAGATATAAAGAAATATTTGTTATCGAGTTGCCAGCTGATGCCAACGAAATGAAATTCTATACGAAAAGAAATTGAAGGATGCAAGTAAAAATTAATTTGAAAAATAACATATGAAAGTATTAATTCCATATATTTCATAAAAATCCGCAATAATACTATCGTGTATATTGAGCAAATTTTTATCAGTTTATTAATAACGAAGACAACTCTAATCATATTATATTTCTTTCTTCATTTTTCAATGTTCATGAATCGTATTAATAATATATATGTAATATTCGTACTAACATAATTTATTATGGTAATTATTCGAAAAAACTAAAAATACTAATTAATTTAATATAACTCTTTACAAGTACTCTTTTAATGAAGAAATATGGAATGGTATTCACTATTTGAATATTTACATCGAAAACCAAATTTCCTAGGAAATAATAATTTAAAATTCCTATCAATTCGTCATAAGCATATTAAAAATTCTTTTTCTAGTTATTTAATATTCAGGAATTACATATTAAAGATATATTTAATCTTATTAATGATGTAATTTATTACTGCAACTATTTCTGAACAACTTTTTTCCTTTACTATTCGATATTTAATAATTATTATAAAAATGACTAATACATTCTTCTAATTACTCTCAAATATTAACAAATTTATAACATAATTCGTTACAAATATTTTTTCATTATATACTTATATATCTAGCAATATCCGTTATTTAAACATCCACGTAAAACGATAAAAAAATATAATTTCCTCGTAAAAATATTTTACTACATTTTATCCAGAACGTACATAAGCAACGTATATAATAAAGCTTCACGAGCTCTCATCCTCCAAGAATCAATTTCACTACAAACAACCTACTCACCTGCCACTTCGTACCTCCTATATTAACAACCACTTCTTAACGCCTCCTTAAACAATAACTAATTGAAACCGCTGCAGAATACTGGAAAGCCACTATCATCACGTCAAACGTTACGTTTGTATAACTACTTTCCCACGATCGATCATCCCGAGCAGTGGTCCGTTGAGCTCTGAAACAAAGGACTCGTGGACGTCGATGGTAGACACGTTCGGATCACGGGAGCGCGCTTTGAATTTCATCGCGCGAAACGCAAAAAGGGGGAAGCGAAAAAAGGGGAGGAATAAAAAAGGAAAAAAGGCAAAGGCATCGGATCCCGACGTTGATAAATTCCAGGTAGCGTGTATTTTATATCGCGGGTTCACGCGCCGCCCGTTCATATTTGATGCATCAAAGCGAGCACAGGGGAAGCCGTTGAATGGATCTCGGAGTCGGGACAAACGCCACCGCTGTGGCGCCACCGTCGCGGCGTAGTTCACCCGGGCGTCGCGCTTCAGCGCATAGAGGGCTCTAGTCGCGCCGAAGACGAGGACGAAGGAAGAGGTAGACGAGAGAGACGAGAAAATAAAGAGGGAAGCTAAGGGGACCTAAGAGACGAGGAAAAAGGAAGAATAGCTGGCTGCCATTAAGCAAAGCGAAGGAAAGGAGAGTGAAATTAGGAAACGCGTTTTTGCCAATTTACCGAAGCTCTTCTGAAACTGCGCGGCCACCAGGCGTGATTAATACGCGTCACGTGAGACGCGACACCAGTCTCTGGGAGTGAATCCTTCGTATTCGTAGTTTTTCTAGCGGTCGATCGATGGCGCTGGCAGGCCGTTCTTATAAATCGGTTCGACAGGATTAGTGTTCCGTCGAACGAATGGTTTCTAATGGATCACGTCACGAGAATATTCAACGGGACCGTGCTACACCCGACTGGCCGACATGTAACTAATCGCGAGGAAGGTCGCCGATATTGTTGCGGATAAATTATTGCACCCGTATCGACGAGCTTTCGTAATGACCCACATTTCGTGGATCGCTCCGGCTCCACCTTCCATCTAGCTTGGCCATCTTGTACCGTTGATAACGCTGGACCATGAACCTCGATAGGATTTTTCTGTTTTATTCGATAACGATCTTACATCGACTACAATAAGAATCGATAAATCGAGAGAGAAATACTGCTGAACGCGGGGCAACGTCCAGGCTTCCAGAGCCACTGAGACAAGTGATCGAGAACTTTCGTTCTAGGATCAACGAGCTATTACGTTCGATCCTGGAGTTGAAGGAGATGATATCGCTCGGGACGCTTCTTTCGTTGATACTGATCGAATATTAGATTGCGTCTGGCTCGATTTTCTGATGTGGATTTGACGTCGCGTTGGACTAATTGCAATATAAATTTCTTTCCAACGTAGGTTCTTCCTTTTAAATGTTTTACAATATTTCTTGGTCATAAAATACAGTTACACGATATAGAGAATTTTATTCCACTTTAGGTAAGGAATTATTCTGAATGATTTGAACGTAATTAATTCAAACAATTGGTTAAAAATTCTGATTTAATTCATTTGTAATAAGTTCAAGAAGTACTTTTATTACGTTTTAATTTATTTTAATTAATGCACGAAAATTTTAAATATATATAATATATATAAATATATAGTTATACGATATAGAGAATTTTATTCTACTTTAGGTAAGGAATTATTCTGAATGATTTGAACGTAATTAATTCAAACAATTGGTATAAAATTCTCATTTAATTCATTTGTAATTGGTTCAAGAAATTCTTTTATTACTTTCTAATTTATTTTAATTAATGCACGAAAATTGAAAACACATATAATATATATAAATATATCGTTACACGATATAGAGAATTTTATTCTACTTTAGGTAAGGAATTATTCTGAATGATTTGAACGTAATTAATTCAAATAATTGGTTAGAAACTCTGATTTAATTCATTTGTAATTAGTTCAAGAAGTTCTTTTATTACTTTTTAATTTATTTTAATTAATGCACGGAAATTGTAAATATATATAATGTATATAAATATATCGTTACACGATATAGAGAATTTTATTCCACTTTAGGTAAGGAATTATTCTGAATGATTTGAACGTAATTAATTCAAACAATTGGTTAAAAATTCTGATTTAATTCATTTGTAATTAGTTCAAGAAATTCTTTTATTACTATTTAATTTATTTTAATTAAGGCACGGTAATTGTAAAATATTCCCAGCTACGGTATTTACTTATTTTTTATTATGTATTAAATTGTAAATGTGTTTGCGAGAAATCTATAGTCATAAATTATTTGCATCTCTTCAGACTGTCAAATTTTCTTGCGTCTGAAAACTCATTAAAATTGTTTGATAATTACTTTCAATTATTAGCAATGAAATAAATTATCGACGACACGTATAGTTAGCGATTAATTAAGGGAGACTCGTTCCATGGTCGTTAAAACGTAGTTATAAAGTCATCTACTTAATTTTCTCTACAGTGGCGCATGGCGTACCCCAATTACAGCCAATCTGCCTTAAAGTCACACCCTCCCGTCTTTTTTTGGCGCTTACCACGAGCTCTCACCTGCCTGTGCTTCCTCAGTCTACCACTTTTATAAGAGTTTGCTGTAAAATTAAACCAGCCAACTGTCACTACTATTTTGCATTCTGTAAAATTATCAACGTAAATCCTTTTTCTTCCTTGCCTTCCCGAGGATTAAAAATTAGATACGTGTGTTGGAAGATTATTACGAAAATTAGAATTATTATTTTATTAATACGTTTACTGTGGTCTATTGAAGCTAATAGATTACTATGTTTCATGGTAACTACGCAATATTAATCCTTTGCACTCGACGACTTTTTCGTTACAGAAAAATAGTAATTCGAAGACTTTCTGTCATGGAGTCGACGAAACTTTTAAAATGGTAAATGAGAAATCATATGCAAATTAAGACGTAGAATTATTTTTCTTCGACATTCCACACATCGTTAGGTAATTTTTTGTTTGATATATTAATTAACGTCGATCTTTAGAATTTGATTAAATGGTGACTGAAAGTCACCTCTCGAGTGCAAAGGGTTAATTTCGTAATTAATCGTTGACAGGATTAATATACGATTATTTCAGTATTAATGTTACGATATTATATTTCATAAATAGCGTATCTTGGAAAATTTGGGTGAAATGTGTGAGTTTGCTGTTTAACAATTGTATATTTATTACATATTATAATACACACATGTCACAAAAAGATTACAACGATTAGGTATGTGTGGTGAAATTCCTCTTAATACTATTATTATCTCGTCACTGTTCACTTTTTCGCTTTTCATAACAAACTGACTCTCCTCACAACATATTGGCTCTGACCTATAACAATTGCACAATACCACGAATTTTAGATCTTCCACTCGCATTTTCAAAAACATACATATCTACATTCGTACCGTCACTCGATCTCACACACTCGCATTCACACTAATAAAATCAAATCCACAGAATGAACTTCAATAATATTGCGAATTTTTAACCCTTAAAGCGCTATGGACGCATATATACGTCCAGCGAAAGTCACCAGCAGGGACAGTGGACGCATATATACGTTGTTCAATTTTTTCGGTCTTCCATGTAGTAGTATTACATGTAACTTTATGTGAGACAAATATATGTGCGTTGCTTAGCAACGGCAGTAAAAAAAGACAAATGATGGAACAATTAATAGACGCGTCTTTTGTATATCTGTTCTGAGTATTATTAGTAACGTATTAACAATATAGTATACGCCTAACAATATTAACAATATAAAAAAATTTATCATACACAAATAAATTATTAATTTTTGTTTAGTTCTTGTTCCTTATTTTTGTGTTAAGTTATATTGTAAATTTTATTGATTCTAATAGATAATTGATGCTTGAAAATAACGTTCTTTTATTATTTAACCTGTTGCAAGAATTACAATAGGAACTTATAATAATACACAACACATTATTAACAGAATTTCGGATTAATGGAATGGAATAGGGACTAGGAAATGCTCTAACAACTTTCTTCCAACCGACTTCTAAGACTTCTGATTTAAAACCCTTCTGACTTCAAATGGACTTTCAATACTGACTTTAAAACACCGATGATCGTAAACACTAACTGCCTCACCAGCGCCCTTGCATCCTTAACAGTCACTCTTCTTTCCTTCTCAATCATGCATTTTCCACGCGATCTCGGTAGGTCAGGTACTTTAGACACTCAGGATGCATTCCTAAATTTTCACTCGTATCTATCATAAACATCCTCTACACACGATCCTCTTGTACGCGGTCAAATTCGTCCTACGTTCCAAACATTCTAGACATTCTTCAGGGTCACAATCGTTCTGATCCAACGTACATGTTTATTAAACGGACGTACAATTAACCCTTTGCGGTCGATGTCCCCGCAGCGGGGACATTCGCAAGTCGAAAAATACAGAAAACTACAGAAAATTAGAGAAATTAAAAATTTTGTAGTTTTACGTATTATAAATAGTATTAAACGCAAATTATTTTCAACAAATTCTGTGAGTTTTGATATCCATATATTGACTTTAAATCTTGTACAGAAAAGTAACTGCGAAACGCTAAATTTGCTCTCCTGAAATCTGCCGACAAAATCTCAGAAAATAGGAGACAAAAGACAAAATGGGGTAGAATGGATCCCTCTCCCTCAATATCATTAGGATATAGGGGAGGAGTTTAGTTTTAATATTCAGTTATTTCAACAATTAATAAATCGTGTTAAAAATAAAAATTGGTTGCAGTTTGTTAGTTTAATAAGAGGACTATAACGAGGACATTATTTTGAGACACCGGTATAGTAACTTCTTTGGAATATTAATGCTATCGAACCAATCAAATGGCAATTAAGTAATTGATGTTAGATTTTTCGTTGCTGTTACTGGAAAGGTGTATTTGCTTTTGCTAATAAGCAAGCAAATAGTACTAAGTATAGTAAATAGTATAGTAATAGTATAATATAGTAAAGTAAACTATATAGTATATAGTATAATAACGGTATAGTATAGTAAATAGTAGTAATAGTATTGTATAGTAAATTATAGTATATAGTATAATAATAGAATAGTATAGTAAAGTATAGTATATATTATATAGTATAGTAAATAGTAGCAATATTAGGAAGTAAATACCACTGCAGATTTAGTATTATTAATCTCAAATTTAAAAATATAAGAATAGCATAAGTGATTATTATGATATAATGGATATTATATCATATTATGCAATAATAAAAAATGTAAAAATATTATATAATGGAACATTGTTTTATCATCTGTTTAGTATCTAGAACAAGAAATCACGAACCTTTCACATTTAGAAGATTTTCTCTTTAATTTGTATATTAAGAATAAGTCAAAGAAATTTCTAGGAAGTCAAAGAACTTATGATAATACATTCATGAAATGTTTCTCTCTAATTTAATAACGACTTCAACTTATCTCGAATAAAATATTATTAGTATAAAACGATATAGATACGTTTATGGATAAAATTCTTATTTCACTTTAGTATCTCAAAATTGAATCAAACGATAATTTTCTAACCAAAAGCCTCATACGAGATAACCATATATTTTTATAACACTTTCACCCATAAGCATTTTTGCCTTTCACGATGCAGTATGTAGGAATTTATAACTGTTTTAATACGCGTATATGATATCGACTATTTTGTAAAATGACGATATAAGTGAATTTCAGTGTAATGGAATAAATAACGCTTTTGTTGAAACTGGACAATATTTTACACAGAATAGAATTCGTGTCACAGCTCATATACGCATTTTCATGAAAAGTGGATTTCCCGCTGCACGCAAAAGTTTGTTAGTTAAATTATTTTCCATTTTGATAAAATGAAATGTTACGAGAAATTATAATTCTGCCATTACAATAAATTTAGTACAGCAAAGGATTGCAGCTGCCAAGATTTGCTTGTACTACTATTGCATACATATTTATCATATACAATTAACGTACTCCCATACGTTTGCAGTATAGGAAGTAGAAATTCATAACTTATTCATAGAATGGAGATAACCAAGTGAGACCACATATTTTTATTTCTACAAAATTCACTTATTATTGCGATTAAAGGAATTATTTATAGTACATCTTACATTAGAAATAATAAATAAATTCTAATTTCGTTACAATTTATTTCTTCCAAAAGTAATTATTTTATATTAGACGTCAAAAGTTTTCAAGATTATAATGAAATTCATATTTAGAAATATTTTTCAAAATTTTCTTTTGATCTGTAATTGGTAATTGTTCAATCATTTTGATGTAATAACTACTTTCCTGTGTAAAATATATTCATGCAGTAATTAATTTTAATCAAAATTTTGTAAAATTTCTTTTACTGTAGAAAAGTATTAAGAAAGACGTTACGAATAAAGTATATACATATATAAATATATGTTCCTTGTATCTACTTTATATATTTTATTTATTACTACAGAAATATTGAAAAGAACATTTCAATATGATTCCAAATATTATGCTAGTAAATTTTCGAGCCCTATTAATTTTACTGCGAGTACTCTTGACTTTTATATACGAATGTAACATTATAAAAATCAACTTATAAATTATTCGAATATTCAGAAATATTCCCTTTAGAGTCCATAATATTCCATTTAAACCTTCGTCTCATTGAACAGACTAAATTTCTGCTTTTAGAATCATACTGTTACCAAAACATACTGTTAGTGGTGGACGAAATATTAATAACAATAAGAACAATTCCTTATTTAATTACAAAAATGGTAAAACACTAATATTAAATTTAAATATAATTAATTTCTCGCAATCACATGCTCACACCTCTTTTCACTATTAAAACTCAATTGCAACTGACATTTTGTCAATTACTCTCGTTTTGTTCTTTCTTCTTTTATACATTACATGAACATACACAATTCACACAACACCCCAATCGATACACGTATACTCATTTATCACAATAACCTGAATTCATTAGACATTGACATCCCATGCATACTTGTTCCACTCATCCCTTTCTTACAGACATCGTTCCTTCATTATATCAACACATATATATGTAGGATCGGGGTGGGTGGATAGGCTAAAGTAACGTTGCTTTACTACTCCTTCAAATACAATAAACTTATACTTATATTATCGGCTACGAAACTAGAGACCCGCTACGGGTACGCTCGACGTTTACTTCTCAGATACTATCTTGAGAACCGTGAAAGACTGGCGTTGCCCGCTCCCTTGCACCCTTATTTAAGCATTCATTCTGTCCTTTTCCATACCCAGGCTTTTCTTTCCCATCATGCCCCTTTCTCACGCAATCTCCTTGGGCCAGGTACTTCAATCACTCTGCACGCATCTCTAATCTTTCACTCTAACATAAAAATTCAGTGCAATCGATCCTCGCGCACATGGTCACTTTCATTCTAAGCTCAGACACACTTGACATTTTTCCAGGGCCGTACTTATTCCAATCCCACATACATGTATGTGGTAATGATTAGCATAGATTTTAAATATATATGTAGGGATCGGTTTGGGTGGATTGGCTAAAATAGCTCTGTTCTACTTCTTAATGCAATAAAATAAGCTTATACGTAGACTGACAACTATGAAGCAAGAGAGATTCGCTATGGGCACGTACGACTTTGACTTCTTATCGACATACTCTTAGACACCAGCTTAAGAACTCTTAAAGACTGAAGACTGTTAAAGGCTGTAGACTGTTCATGACTGACTGGGGCTGCCCGCGCCCTTGCACCCTTATTTAAAACATTCATTCTGTCCGTTTCCATACCCAGGCTTTCCTTTCCAATCATGCCCCTTTCTCACGCAATCTCCTTGGGCCAGGTACTTCAATCACTCTGCACGCATCTCTAATCTTTCACTCTAACATAAAAATTCAGTGCAATCGATCCTCGCGCACATGGTCACTTTCATTCTAAGCTCAGACACACTTGATATTCTTCCAGGGCCGTACTTATTCCAATCCCACATATATTCAAAATCTATGTTAACCATTGAAACAAGAAATTTTGCAGAATCTTGATAAACCTTGATAGAATGATAGAGTCTTAAGTATGTTTGGCTAGATAAGATGGAACCTTCATAACAGAACCTTGAATATTCACTGTTAGATGAGAGCAAGGATAAGAACAATAAGTCCATTTATCAAAATAACCTGAATCCATTAGATATTGGCATTTTGTCCCACTCATCCCTTTCTTACAGATATCGCTCCTGTATTATATCAACACATATATACTCAAATCTCTATGTAACCATTACCACACATAGTACACCATACTATTCCAAATTATATTCCATTCTTGTAACAGTGCACTTTCTAATTTCGAACAAATATATTGATACCAATATAAACTCACTTAATTTGATTCAAAATTCCTCGCAGGGGAATCTTTGTCAAAATTCTCGGAAGGCAGAATCACACATGCACATGTTTCGAAGTTATACCATCTTTCATTAATACAAACAAGAAACCAATTCTAGAAAGAACCAATCAGAAACCTCATAAGCGCAGCTCTTACATTCTAACCTCTTAAACCCTCGTATACCACGAGTCCAGCCACGCAAAGGATACATAACCTTCCACTTCCGTAATCTCCCACAACCACCAACGATACTCCTCAGATACATAAAACGAAAAACGACTGTACGATCTTTTACACACACCGTACAACTCTCGCATCAATCCTCCATTTAACCCTAGATAAACCAGATTTTCCGCATTCTTTGGCGATTTCCTGCACAGCCAAGCCTCTGGTACACCTTTCGGCCTTCGAGCAGACGAAACAGGGCAGAAGGAAACCGGGAAACAGGAAATTAAATCGCTGTTCCGATGCACAGACTTAAGGCTTTGACGGATAACGGGAATTCTTTCGTTGTCGGAGATCATCCACCTTAATCGTTCCCGGACAGCTAAGCTAAAATCGGAAATACGAGGAAGATCCAAGAGGTTATCGCGACTTCCTTCGATCGATCATTAACCACCGTCTTGGACCGTCTGTCCAAGCAATCAGTGATTTTGTTGCTGAAAGTTTCGCAAGGAAAGTTAGGAGTCTCCTGCGGTACGTTTTCTCACGGAGAAGTCAAACTTTAATTTGATTCTTGGGGATTGACGTGGGGTCGATGCTACCCAGAGGGCGCTGGGGAAGAGAGCCACGAGGCGAGTGTAAGATCGATGGGAAAGGTGACGAGTTCATTTTGGAAATAAGAAAAGTTTCGTCGGACCTTGGGCCGAGGCATTACTTTCGGCATTCTGTCAGATGGCGGATTTCATTACCGTGACATTTTTATGTCTCTGTTCCAATCGAGTTCTATTCAAATTTTTCGAACATTTCAATTTCATCGCGAAGGAAACGCGCGATAGAGAGTAATAAATGTGCCGGTGACTGTGAAAGCTCTGGAGTGATACATATTTCGAAACTATAACGAGCTATGTGTATCCCTGTTTTTCGTTATGGAAAAATCTAAGGGGAAGAAGACGAATGGTCTCGAAAGTCCTACCTCAGTACTCTGCTGTACTGTTACGTAGTCTTTCAGAAGATGGACGTGTAATGGCCATATAAAGGCTATAAATGCTTTTTTTAGATGCCTCTTGTATATCACAAACGAAAAAAATTGATCACGACAAAACTACAAATTTAATCCAATAATTCGATAATTTTCTATTCTGATAAAAGTTGTTTTATTTTATTACAATGTAAATTAGTGAATTACAAGTTCTGTGATAAAGTAATTTCCTTTAGTCTTTGACTTAAATCACTTTCGCAATTATAGGCACAAATTAAAATTAATCACGACAAAGATACAAATTTAATCCAATAATTCGATATTTTTCTATTTTGACAAAAACTGTTTTACTTTATTGCAATGTAAATTAGTGAATCACAAGTTCTGTGATAAAGTAATTTCTTATAGTCTTGGACTTAACTCACTTTCACAATTATAGGTACAAATTGAAATTAATCACGACAAAGCTACAAATTTAATCCAGTAATTCGATATTTTTCTATTTTGACAAAAATTGTTTTACATTATTACAATATAAATTAGTGAATCACAAGTTCTGTGATAAAGTAATTTCTTTTATCCTTTGTCTTAAATCACTTTCACATTTATAGGCACAAATTAAAATTAATCACGACAAAGCTACAAACTTAATCCAATAATTCGATACTTTTCTATTCTGACAAAAATTGTTTCATTTTATTACAATGTAAATTAAAGAATTACAAGTCCCGTGATAAAGTAATTTCTTTTATCCTTTGACTTAAATCACTTTCACATTTATAGGCACAAATTAAAATTAATCACGACAAAGCTACAAACTTAATCCAATAATTCGATATTTTTCTATTTTGACAAAAATTGTTTTACTTTATTAGAATGTAAATTAGTGAATTACAAGTCCCGTGATAAAGTAATTTCTTTTATCCTTTGACTTAAATCACTTTCACATTTATAGGCACAAATTAAAATTAATCACGACAAAGCTACAAACTTAATCCAATAATTCGATATTTTTCTATTTTGACAAAAATTGTTTTACTTTATTAGAATGTAAATTAGTGAATTACAAGTCCCGTGATAAAGTAATTTCTTTTAGTCTTGGACCTAAATCACTTTCACAATTATAGGCACAAATTAAAATTAATCAAGACAAAGCTACAAATTTAATTTAATAATTCGATGTTTTTCTATTTTGACATAAATTGTTTTATTTTATTATAATGTAAATTAGTGAATCACAAGTGCTGTAATAAAGTAATTTCTTTTAGTCTTAGACTTAAATCAATTTCACAATTATCGGCACAAATTAAAATTAATCACGACAAAGCTACAAATTTAATCCAATAATTCAATATTTTTCTATTTTGACAAAAATTGTTTTATTTCATTACAGCGCAAATTAGAGAATTACAAGTTCTGTGATAAAGTAAGTTCTTTTAGCCTTTGACTTAAATCACATTCAGAATTATCAGCACAAATGGTATTAAATACTGAGAAATTTAAGTTCTGATTTATATTCTACGATCCTCGAACAGCCAAGGTAGGAATCGGAGTACTCCGAATCAATTTTAAAGATAGGAAATTCCAATCTAATTTCCTGAAATCGTAGCAGAGAAGAATAGAAACTCCAAGCAGTATAGAAACCTAGAGACAACGTTCATAGCGAATGTCGGGGAAAGTACAAAGTTTTGAAACTCAGAGAAGTTGATTGTACAATAAAACATGAATTATCCAAATTAAACTGGAGACAAATTTGTTAAAATACTCGGTCTGGAAAAAGAAAATTAAAAAATTTTTAAATTATTCATAATTCTATATTCTGAATCACTTTCATCCATGATTATTCGTAACCTTCAAAACTGAATATATTACATAAATACGCCAAATTTTGTAAATCACGATTAGCTGCAATTTTTCAATTTAAATTCTCTATTCCGTCATTTGTGTAATAAAAATTTGCATAATCGACCTTCTAAATACACGATATCCTATTCTGTATAAGACAAATGAGCCATTCACTGCACAAATTGATTAACTGCATAAAACAAAAAGTGGAGAAATGCAATGAAATAATGTATATTGTTTTGCAAAATTCCTTTTATAATTTAAATCGAAATAAATATTGTAGAATGCATAAATACAAATGCAACTTTCATCTAACGGTATATAAAATTTATAAGAAATAGTAGCCAAAAGGTAATCGTTAGTAATGTTACCGCTTTTATGTTACTGGAAGAGTTAACAGATTTGGCAAGTGAAAAAAGTAATAAATTTAAATTATGCTAAATTTTACTTAAATTCTGATAAGACGGCACTAAAAATTCACCGTTATCATTCATGGCTTGCTAGTGCATTTGAGTTGCATTATTGCAACGATTTACATTAGAGTACGGAGTTAATCAAAGCGACCTTTGAAATAAATTATTTATTACTCAGTGGCCATAAAATTTTTGTCGTTTAATGGTGTTAATCTTAATTATCAGGGAAAGTTATTATAAATATAAAAAGTTATGACTATACTAAGTGCTTTAACACTTAAATTTAAGATTTTTCAAAAAGTGGAGTTAATCGATTTGTGCAGTGAACGGCTCAAATGAAAATGAAATTTTTGAAAGTATGGTTTTAGTTGGTTAAAATGTGATTTATTCTGTGAATTGTTATCGGCTATTTTTAATGTATTTGAGTGTTGATGGTAGTAGAATGATTACGAAACGTCTGTTACAGGTTGCTCTTGCGTCGTCTACAGCAGCTCGGACAGACCTCAAGGTGGCACGTTCACATCCCCTTATTATCCTAAGCGATACCCGTCGAATATCGATTGCCTGCTTTACACGTTTATCGGCCAACCTGACGAAATCGTCAAACTGACGTTTCATCACTTCAATATCCGTCGTATTCGATCCGAGTAAGTAGCCAGTTCTATAATTACGAGTGTATTTTTCGTATTCTCTTCCATCTTATTATACAAACGTAGTGCATGTATCAATGGAAGCGTATACACAAACGGAGAGTATATTGCATTCTATTTTTATTTTAGTAAACCATTTCGAGTAATGGTTTTTTAATTTTATTTTGACTTCTTAACTTATATGACGTTTATTTTATTTTAACTTTATAATCGCTTTTCGAGATTTTTATTTGCGAAGTTTTTCCGTACGATGTTTCATTCCAGTCAAAGTTTAATTGCTTTGTGATGTGACATATATTTTGTTGAAGCTTTATTTTATTTTTATTTTACAAGTGCTGATAATAAATCAGTTTCTTGAGGTTTTTCGTCGAGTAAATTTTTTTAAAGAGGATATTTAAAAACATATCCTTTGAAATTGTTTTTTATACTTAATTTATGTAACAATTTTTGTTTGCATATTTGTCTATATATAAATACGTTATCGTGCTTGGAAAACGGTGATAGTGAAGATGATAATTTAAGAATAAACTTCTTAAATTGTGAATACTAGTGGCCACAAACAGTAATTAAATAATTAATAACATAAAATTAAAAATTGACAAATTTTGCTTGACGAACCCTTTATGTAAATTATAATGCATTTAGTAAATTTATATAGGTGACTACTTTACTAATTTAACATTTGCAAAGACATTATTTATTTCTACAAAGATGCACTTATTTACAATTTAATGGACAATCAAATTTAAAAAAGATATTTGTTGAGAATTTAATCGGAATATTTTTATTTTTAGTGGCAAATATTACAAATAATTATAAGGAATTTAAAGTTACATACTACCGATATTAAATAAAAATACACTCTTATGGTTGTTCATTCAGATGGATTCTATACCTTTTGTATTATTAAATTCATGGCTCAAATAAAGTTAGACTTATCAAACCCGGATATTATTTTAAGCAAAGAAACGAAACAAGTTAATATTTTCAAAGTTTTTCGTCGAAAATATAAATCTGATTCTTTTCATTTTGAATTACATCAATATGAAAATTATAATATAAATATTTATCATTATTTATGACATGATGTATTACGTTATAAATATAATAAATGTATATAAATATTTATAGCAGTAAATTTTATAATACAAATACAAATTAAATTGGGATAAATTTAAATACAAGGTACTGTACAATAAATTAAAGTTTGACTAAAAATTACTAGAAGAATTACTTCTACGATATTTAACTTCATTTCCTATAAAAATGTTATTTTCAGATAATTCGTTATTTACAACCGAATGAAGCAACAAATCAAATAGGAATTCGTAAAATATTTTAATTTCACTCGTAAATAATTGCGAAGAAATATTTGCTGCACTAAAAACAGGAATAAAGCAGTGTATACATAGGTAACGAATTCAAAGGGGTTAATTTCCTCTTCCGCTTCGTAAATACGCCCACCTATATTTAATGTTTTGCGTAACAGCCATCTCCAGTAAATGCCAGAGTCATCTGTTAATTAATTAATACCGTACTTTCAATTATATTAATTAATGTGCAGCGTTGGTCGTTCTTACCAAAATATTTACTCCGAGCCACGCTGTCATCGCAAGCACAAATTATTATACCTTTTTCTATTTACGATACGATCTGACTTGCAATTTTCTTGCGAAAAAGGAGACTGTCGGAAGGTCAGTCGACTGAAACTTGCATTATACATAGATTCTGTGCAGGTGGAAGTTGCAGAGGATTGGGATAGAGGAATTTTGAATAAATCATTGAGCCAAAGACATGATTTGGGACGATAGACAAGTAACACCGATTCGTACATTAAATTATGTTTGTATAATAGAACATTATTGTTAGAATATATTGTCAGAATTACAGATTCTTTCATCAGAACTGTATGGGTATAAGAATAATAAAAAATCAGGAATATAGATAATAACATTACAACTATATGGATTTATTAGAATTATAATATGTTGTTAAATATTATATATTCGATACGATGATTAAAATTGTATTATAAAAGAATTGTAGAATTATTGTTATATGAATTAATTGGAATACGAAAGCATTTGCACAATTTGCATAAGACATTTATATTACTATTGTAGAGACTTGGGTAGTGGTAAATAATACTAACTATTTATTAGTAATAAAATAATAACACAATACGTGGTGACGATTAAGCCTACGAATATAGATATATCAACTGTAACTATAACTTAACAACACAATTACAATTCGAATTAACAACACAATTACAACTCAGCCCTTACAACTCTGTTTTGACCACTTCTAAGACTTCTCCTCCAACTACTCTCTTCTAATCACTCTTCCCAAGAACTCTTCCTAAAAACTGTCCGCTAACTTTTGCCTTCTTTTATATCTTCTCCAAAAGCCTCCCCCAACATGACCAAATATGGTCATGCTAAGGGCCTGACACATCGCCGGGGTTTTTCTGTCCGACCTGGCCCTCGAACCCTCGGCGACCTTCCAAACTAAAGTCATCTATACACAAGATGGAAATCCTGCGATACTACACTATTTTAACCCTTTGCGCTCGAAAGGCACCCTTGAGTCGCTATTTGATAAAATTTCGAAACTCGATTTTCGAAGCACCGATAATGTAATCGTGTGTGAGGTATCGAAATCAAATAATTCTACGTGTAAATTATTATACAATATCTTATTCACTATTCAGAAAAATATCGTCAGCTTTGTAACAGAAAATCTTTGAACTCCTATTCCTCTTTATTCTTAGCCAAAAAATCGTCGAGTGCAGAGGGTTAATAGAGCAAGAAGCAGTTAGCACCCAATTCTCTTTGAGTCAAGAAACGAATTTTTCGCTTATTTTGTATCGCATTCATTTGAGTTACAATACTGCAAAACAATTTTTGCAAAGTAGCAGGAATTAAAACTGTTAAAACAATTATACTCTGTAATTTGCTAACAATTGTTTCTTGATCATGAATTCTAACATAAGAGTGAATTTAAGTCTGTTTATATATGAATACACGCATATACGTGTTAAGACTTGATAATCACTTCGATAGTTCGAAACATTGAAACTTTAGATACGTTTTGAACCTGGATGATCAAACCATAATTTTGTTCAACACTTCGGAACTCCAAGTGTGCTTTGAACTCTGATGAACTTTTTAGAACTTTGGCTCTCTATACACGCCTTATAATCTAAGACAGTAAAACTTTCGACTCGATTATTCTATGAACTTCTCATATCTTGTACTTCCTGCCCGAGCTAAATAAATTTTAATTCCTCTAACTGCTTAAACCTTAACTACTATCTTGATCGATACGTCAATGTTTGATAACCATCTGGAATTTCTTCTTGAAGGAAAGATTGACATATATTCCAATATGTATTTAAAATATATAAAATATTTCCAATATGTATTTTGGAAACATGTCCAATAAATATATCCAATGTATATGCCCTGTTTATTTTATTTCATTTAACAATGGACTGATTTAATTAATTAAAGTAATTGACTTTAGACTTTATATTTTTACTATTATTAAACACATGTAGATATCTTTTTTTTTAAATCTTAACTGCTCTCTTGATCGATACATCAATGTTTGATAATCGTCTAAAATTTCTTCTTGAAAGAAAGGTTAACATAAGAGAGAAAACAATATTTGGAATATGTGCTTAATATTGCAGTGAAAATGTGTTCTGTTTATTTTATTTTATTTAACAATGGACTGAATAAATTAATTAAAATAATGGTTTTAGAATTTTTATTTTTACTATTATTAAAGTCATGTAGATATTTCTCTTTTCATAAAATTATTGGTTTTTATTATACATTTCTAAATAATAATTCTTATATATTTCTAAATAATGAAAACCTAATTATATTTGGCGACTCCCCATTACAGTCCAATAATGTAATAACAATATTACACGTTATATAATAACTGCATCAACTTTGGAGCATAAGTACCCTATTTTTAGTAGATTTTTATACAATTTGATGAACTAAATTTTAAAAAAAAGAAGAATAAAGAAATACAATTGTATTTTTAATGCATAAGGGAAGTTTCATATTATTTTCTAATTAACTACCATTAAATTCCATAGATATAATTTTAGTACATTTTTATACAAATTGATGAACTAAATTAAAAAAAAAGAAAAATAGAGAAATACAATTGTATTTTTAATGCATAAGGAAAGTTTCATATTATTTTCTAATTAACTATCATTAAATTCCATACATATCATTTGCTTTGTATCCAATTTATAATCCATCATGCACAATTAAAAAGCATAAAATCTTTGTTAGTTATGTGGTTACCATTATCTGTATAATAAAAATGGATTTATATGGAACGCGATTGTGCAATAATTATTTAATAAATAATAGCGAATAGGTATCTCTAAGAAATATATTTATTCCATTTTCTATTTACACTGTTAACGTTTTGTCGAAGAAACGTGACGCTTAAGAAGAGCTTGATAAATCGAACCATATCCCTTCCGACAGTTAAATAATTTCAGTTAAGCATTAGTTAACGTAACGTTTACAAGGAAGTGGTGCAGTCGACATTCCGCAACGATTGCAGTCTTCCTCGTACGCTGTACGTCAAATTAACGAAGAACAACTGATTATTTACTCCATTAACTCCAACTCCACTCCAACAGTTGATTATGTAATACGTAAGTATTTGTTTGTAACAGGCATGCGTTGATTCGAAGAAATAAATTGCAATTTTACCAACTAATTTTACTTTCAGTTCGAATATAGAAAGTGTCAAATTACGAGACTAACAGAAATTAAAAAATAAGGAAACAAATGAACAAATAAAAAACATACTGAAATACCTAAAAGAAATTATTTGAAGAACATCTGCTACTAAATTTAAAAATTTAATAGAAAAGGAAACAACCTCAAGCAGATGTCACTTACGCGATGGCGGATGTGATTAAAACATGAAATAATAGAAATAAGAAAAACACGATTTATTGAAATTAGAACAAATATGTTGCAACATTTTCATCACGCAATTTACATATTTACACATTGCATGTTACAAACGTGTCTCCAATAATAGGTAATCAACGCGAGCTAACAAACAGAACAAAGCAGCTCGCACATTTTAGGTCGATTGACAATTATTATTAATCGATATAATCATTGGTTACAGCTTGTATCGATTTCATATTTACATAGTACTGTTGAATTTCTGAAAATTGATGCAGTTCATACGATAAATAAGGAAATATAGAATTACGGAATTACTCGCATCTAATAACAATTCTGCCAATAACTATTAAAATGATTTAATCGTAAGTAAAGTTTAAATGAATTGGATTCTGCACTTATTTTGGATTTTATACATTTGCTTTACAGCAATGCAAAGCTATTTTTACAAAGTACTTAAAATAAAGTAGGTAAATGGAATTTCGTAGTTGTTAAAATTAAAATTAATTTTTTAATTTTTTCAAAATATAGTATAACTTAGGTTATTTTTACAATCACCATAATTCTCAACCCAGTCTAAATAGACAGTACTCCATTGTCATTTTCAATATTTAATCGTTGAAATCGTAAAAACCTTGATAGTGTAAAGCTCTTATACATTAGAGATTCTCAACTTATGGCTTTTTTAACTTATGGCTTTGATCCTTCGTCATCTTCATATAAACAATTCACATAAATATTTACACTGTATTCTCACAAATATATATTAATTAATTTATGAGTACATAGAATTTCGTAGATTCAGAATTGTTTCCCATTAAGAAAATCTGGACTAGATGAACTACTAACTTTGGATAAACTACTAGATGGCCTACTAAATATCAATTCAAAGCTTGAACAATAAAACATAATAAAACTCTTATTAATCACAATTTAAAAATATTAGCTGTGAAAGGTTAGTTGTCATTTGAAACGTTAATTGAAAGAAAATGTGAATACTTTTGTGATTGACAGTAGATGGTGCACAGTTACAAGAAAGCAAAGACAGAGCATTGGAATTTGGTTATACAGTAGAACGTCGATTATGCGAATTTTAATTATACAGAAGACCGATTATCCGAATCTAGAGTGAATCACAAATGCTTATTTAAATTGAAAAATTGAAATTAACCGTGAATTAGAAAATTTGGAACATAGTATACCTAGATTTGCAGATTATTGTGATAAGCATCACGAATGGTCGTAGATAAAAATAACTCGGAATATAAAATTGTGAATAATTTTTAATTCCTGATTTATCTATGACATAATTCAAAATTTGCTTCCTTTACACCAATTATCTGAACAGATTTGTCTCCCCATTAATTCGGATAATCGACATTCTGCTGTAATCACAAGTTCATGTTTAGTAGACAATTTCAAGAATTCGTGTTCGAGAGGAACCATTTGTAAATAGTAACATAATCGCATTGACAGTGGCAATAAATGTTTGTATGGTACACCATTAGAGTAGTAAGCAACCTCGACTCCTATTTCATATGCTCGGGATAGTGAAAGCAGAAACAGGATTGGTTGCAATGAATTTTGAGGATAGTTGAAACTAATGATTGGTTGGTATCGATACATCGCAATGATGATTTCGGTACTCTGATGGTAACTACTGATTATTCAAGTGGCACAAAATTACTAGTAAGCAAGGATATCAATGATTTGATGGAAACTAGATACTGTGTCATCTTTAGTAAATCATCTTCATACTGATCACATTAGAGCAATAAACAATAGTTTGCATTGACAATTACCGAATGGAAAGTAATCTAGCAAGTATTTGACAGGTAATGAATAATATTAAATTCCCAGAATTTTAACTTAAAAGTTTTAATTTTAATTTTAATTAAAAATTTTGAAGATAAAAGAAAGAAATCTATCATTATTTACTTTAACTTTCAACTAATAATTATAATATTAATATTCTATAATAGAAAGACACCAAAGATGGATTACAAGCTTTATGCAGGCAGAACTCATAATGAGTATCAAGAAAAGTAGGAAGCTCTGAAATTCAAGAAAACTGGAATGCACTATATGTCATTGTGTGCATAACAAATGAAAACGAGATGAATAAGATTTTTGCAAATTCACGTATATTCTGTTCATACCGTAAACAGATTAAGTCTTTATTCCACCTTAACGCCTTTTAGCATTTTTTAATTGAACTGGACAACGTTATGACGTATTTGTGAATGTTGATTTTATATGTATGAATGGGAATGAGGTAGAATAAGTGAAAGTCATTTGGGATGATATAAATATAATATGTGCGAGTGGAGTCTAGTATGAATGTTGTTACAAAATGTTTGAAAGAATGTGTCAGAATAAAACACTTACGTGAGAATCGTCATAGAGTAAACATGTGTTATTAAGAATGAGATAGAGAGAGAGAAGAATTTTCAAGACAGACTCAAACTTTGTGTTTAAAGTAGTATATTCAGAATTGCTGTTAATACTTAAATATTATTATCTAAATATATTAATTTGTTAACTGTTAAAAAACGTGGAAGATATTAATATTTATTTCTATCCATAGTATTCATATGCTTGAGGTATTAAATTCTCCATTGAATTTTAAATACTTTGTCTATTTTATACATCACATATGATGACACACAACATATCTGTAGACTTCTCATCACGTAAACCACAGTTTTATTATGTATAATACGAACCAAAATCATAATACACCATATAATTTTCAATGCTTCTTCTAACTAATGCAATATATGCAAATATTGCACACGTTTCCATATAATATATACCTTCCTTAATAATATGGAAAAGAATTAAGGGCTGTTTACATTTTCTTTTACACATTTGATCTGTTTATTTAAATTGATGAAATTGGGGCAACAGTATACATAACAGTTC
Source organism: Eufriesea mexicana (assembly GCF_001483705.2). Taxonomy (NCBI): domain Eukaryota; kingdom Metazoa; phylum Arthropoda; class Insecta; order Hymenoptera; family Apidae; genus Eufriesea; species Eufriesea mexicana. The sequence goes on from NW_016909418.1 coordinate 276,419, forward strand.
AAGTATGAAAATGTAGATCAATTATATTCTGTTCATTATGAATGAAAAAATTTGATAAATGAATAAAATATCAGATTTTGTATACGAGATATATACAGTGGCTCATGAAAATATTCGAATGCTATACAAATTTTACGAGGCTGCTCTAATCAAAAAATTCTGATTTAATAAAAATTCTATTCTATAAAAATTCTGATTTTAATGAAAGTATACGTGTACATAAAACACAATGTAAATAAATTATATTCTTTTATTATGAATGGAAAGATTTGATAAATGAATAAAATATCAGATTTTATATATGAGATATGTACAATGTCTCACGAAAGTATTCGAATGCTATACAAATTTTACGAGATTGCTCTAATCAAAAAATTCTGTTATAATAAAATTTCTATTCTATAAAAATTCTGATTTTAATGGAAGTATACGTGTACATAAAACACAACGAGTTACACACAGGGCAATTTTTTTTATTTGCAGACATTACTTCACGTGGGTGAAATCGTTACTCAAAGTTACAGTCTGACCTCTGCTTTTTTAAATGTAACTGTATAACGATGGAAGATAAAGAAAAACTTGTCGAATAAAAAATGTTTAACTTTTGATGCACTGTCATTCTATGGTAAAAATTTCTTCGTGTGAAATCATGTTCAAGAATCAAAAAAATTATTAAAACTTCAATCATTGATTTTAGTTTTATCTCTCTAAGTCATTTTCTGTCAACACAAAAATTAATGCATGAGTAACTTGTTATGTTTAACCTATACACAAACTTCCATTAAAATCAGAAATTTTTGATTAGAAAATTCTTTTGAAATATAACCTGTGAACACTTTCATGAACCACTGTAAATCTTCTGTATATTTCTGTAAATATTTAAAAAATAATAATATTTCTTAAAAATATTTATCAATTGCATCGTATAATACTAACCATACCCTGTGAAATCAAATGTGAATTATACTTATGTGACTTTTATTTACCTTTGCTGTCAAAATAATCATTGAATTACTGCAAATTATAAATCTTGTCGCTCACCGTATCTGCAATCTGTTATTTTGTGTATTTCTAAATTCAGTTCAAAATAGAATTCCTATATATCGTGAATTATACACAATTATATAATGTTTGATTATTGAAAAATACATTTCATTGGCAAATAAATATTTATTTATATAATCGGATTCCCGAGAATGATGAGAATGTATATACGGATTTATAAATTTTTTGGAAAGAGGAATAATTGGAAACGATGTTTTCCGTTACTGAAAATAGGATTATATTCGCCATATAATGGATTTATAAAGTTTCATTAATGCCTTCTCTTTTTTCCGGAATTTGTGAACATTCGATAATTTTTTATTCGATTACACTACAGATATTTTCGATATTCTCGGACCACACTATTCGTTCCATGGGTAAAAATCGATGCGGTAATTCGTCAAGTGCACGTGTGTTTAATGATTTGTTAAAATTGATTTTATCAAAATCGAAGCTTCGAATATAGAAACTCCATTTTTCGTTTTTAATTTAGTTTTGCGTGAAATCGACTAGTGTTCGACGTCATCGACTAGTGTACATATTGTACATATATACTGTGTATTATTTAGCGATTTTATATCGAACGCTTTTCAAAAATTGTTTTCCCAAATTCGAAACAATTCATAGACAATAAAGACACGAGGAAGAGAGCCATATATGTGTAATAATAAAATTTGTACATTTTTTCTTTGAACCATTTCTAGAAACTTAATTACATTGCAATTATATGATGAATAAAAGAGAATTACATAACGAAGCAAAATACTAATTTTGGAATATGCCAAAAAATTAATTAAATTGTTTATATGTACTTTGTTATTTGTATGTAAAAGGTAAATAAATTTTGCTCAGGAAAAATGATGTAAATATTTGGAACATATATACATATATATAGAATTGAATTTCAAAATGGAGTTACAGAGTAAAATAAAGCAATGATTTTGATGTAAGGAAAGGAATTAAATTAACTAGAAAATAGAATAGTAGAAAAATAGGATTTAATTCTGTTAAAACGATGAAACTGCGTTAAAATGATTGAGCTGATTTGGCACTAAAAGAAAGGACATTTAAATTAAATTAAATTTATAGATTTTCGTGATACCAGTACAGAGTAAAATAAAGCAATGATTTTGAAGCGAGGAAAAGAATTAAATTAACTAGAAAATAGAATAATAGAAAAATAGAATTTAATTCTGTCAAAACGATAAAATTGTGTTAAAGTGATTGAACTGATTGGACACTAAAAGAAAGGACATTTAAATTAAATTAAATTTATAGATTCTTGTGATACCAGTAATCTGTAGGTCATATACGAAGAGCGAAACGAAGCGACAATGAATCAAGTTTAATTGTCCTTTGAATGATTAAATTTCCTTTTCCATTCAAGCTTTTCATTACTTGTCGATTACCTGTCTTACACGTTCTGCCCATTTTCGGAATATCCTTTAAATAAATCGATGAAAACTAATTAGAGTCATTTCGATTTAAATGGAGTAATGATATCTCTTGAAAAGTTAGGCTAAGGGTTCTTGCATGTAATCCCATACTGAAAAATTATTATTTCTAACACTACATTCAGTAGATCCATTTTGGGATTTTATAGAAAATATTCAAAAATTTGGAAATACATTTATCGTCAATATATATAATATATATAAATATATATGTCAATTTGTCAAAATGTTATCGCCAATATATATAAATATGCAGGTCAAGTTTATTATAGTTTAGAAAGGTCGTGAAGCCAATTAATGAAGCCCATACCATTCGCTTCAGAATTTTTAATCACAAGCTTAAAAGTAGTGAAATTATGCCATCTTTTAATACCAAAATTTTAATATCAAAACTATCAAAAAGATCAAAATAGATTGCTACAAGTTCTCCATTTTTGCTAAAGAGCAGGAAATTGTGATTGCGTATGATTATTTATTTTCATTGTGTAACTTTAATCAATATTATAGAGACTTGGGTGGTGGTAAAATAATAAAACTATTTATTAGTAATAATAATAAAGAATGATTAACAATGTGTGGTGACGATTAAGCATACTAATCTATATCAACTACAACTTAAGACTTCAACTCAATTCTACAACACAATGACAACTCAGCCAGTTACAACTAATGGCTCACAACTGAAATACAACTAAGAACTCCTCTAAAGAACTGTCTCTCTTCCAATCACCTTTCCCAAGAACTGTTCACTAACCACTTTTGCCTTCCTTTATATCTTCCCCAACCTGTATACGTTTTCCAAAAGCCTCCCCCAACATGACCAAATATGGTCATGCTTAGGGCCTGACACATCGCCGGAGTTTTTCTGATCGACCTGGCCCTCGAACCCTCGCTGAATTTCTAACCTAAAGTTACCTATACACGAGGTGGAAATCCTGCGATACTACAATATCGATAATGTACGATATATTTACGTACACATTGCAAATTGGCAGTTTTAACAAACTATACGCTGATCTGATAACGTTGACTAATTTCTCCATTACTGTACTTCTGTTTGTGGGCATCTGTTTTTATTATTTATTTATTATTTATTATTAATATTAACCCTTTCGCTACCAGAGCCTCAGGAGAAAAACCGCCACCACAGCCCAGATGTCTTATTATTTAAATATGATACCAATTTTCATTTATTTTTGTGGGATGTATCTATAACGTTCTGACTAAGAGAAATTAGCAATTCTTCAAGCCGACACACATAAATGACACTGGGCTATAGATAGATAATTCCTTTGATAGCCCCGCCGTCACATATATGTGACACATTTGATTAAAAGGAAATGAATAAAATTGGAAAGGAGAAGCAAAATAAAAACTCTACATATAACTCAGCTAATATACTTGCGGCACTACTTAGTGCAACCAATTAAAAAATATTGATAAAGAACACGTAGCATAAATTTGTGATGCCCAGATCTTTTTCAAAAAAGTAATTGTCGCCAGACCAATAACATCCTGTATCTATTTTATTGTTTTATAACATAACCCGTCTGTGTGCGACACGATTTGGTGCAAACAATTATCATAAACTGATAATGAACACCCGTCACATATTTGTGACATCGGGCTCAGATAAGAAAATCATGTCGTCACATATATGTGGCGCTGGTAGCGAAAGGGTTAATATATAAAATTATTATTAATATATTTCTATCAAATTATATATTCAAGATACACACTATTTTGTAAATATATAAAAATTTTCTATTGCACCTTCTTTCCAATATAACATTTGTCTTTCATAACAGCTAAAATCTATTCAACGTAGAACGTGCAAGTAACAAAATTTACGAAAATAAAAGTACAACTGGAAGGAAAAAAAGGGGAAATCTATATGAAACGAGTATTAAATTTCATCCACATGATCCTCGATATTTTCATAATCTCCTATGATACCTACTCCGCACGGATCACAATTCGCTGTCCTGCGATTATTATTTCAGCAACTCGAAACTCGCTAAGTACCAAATTCTGCGTTCTAATCGACGATGTCTGCGAGCAAGTCTGTTTTATGCCGTGTTTGAAGTTTTCGTGGAAGCAAAACATTTGTAGTCGCAAAGCTAACCGTAATTAAAGGATCTTCCGTTCCAGTCACCTTAGGTACTCATTGTCGGTAATTAATTCCGGCCGTTTGCAAGTAATACGTAACATTCGAGATTTAATTCAAATAAACAACGCATATTACTTCTAAATTACAATGTGTGCAGATCAAATCCAGAAATATGGAAAACGTAAATGGCTTTACGTTACCATTAGTGCTATAAAAATAGTGGTCACCACTTGAAGGAGTCAATTTAACGTCCACTACTATTACTATAGAGTTAATCTAACGTCAAATCACCACTATTGATAGGGAGTCAATTTAACGTCAAGTCACTATTATTAATAGCGAGTCTATTTAACGTCAAATCACCACTATTGGTAGGAAGTCAATTTAACGTCAAGTCACTACTATTAATAGCTAGTCAATTTAATGTTAAATCACCACAATTAGTAGGTAATCAATTTAACGCCCACTACTATTACTATATATTTAACTTGACGTCAAATTACCACTATTGATAGGGAGTCGATTTAACGACAAGTCACTACTATTAATAGCGAGTCAACTTAACGTTAAATCACTACTATTGATAGAAAGTCAATTTAAGATCAAGTCACTACTATTAATAGCTAGTCAATTTAATGTTAAATCACCACAATTAGTAGGGAGTCAATTTAACGTCCACTACTATTACTATATAGTTAATTTGACGTAAAATCACCACTATTAATAGGGAGTGAATTTAACGACAAGTCACTACTATTAATAGCGAGTCAATTTAACGTCAAATCACCACTATTGATAGGGAGTCAATTTAACGTCAAATCACCACTATTGGTAGGGAGTCACTTTAACGTCAAGTCACTACTATTAATAGCGAGCCAACTTAACGTTAAATCACTACTATTGATAGGAAGTAAATTTAAGATCAAGTCATTACTATTAATAGCGAGTCAATTTAATGTCAAATCACCACAATTAGTAGGGAGTCAATTTAACGTCCACTACTATTACTATATAGTTAATTTGACGTAAAATCACCACTATTGATAGGGAGTCGATTTAACGACAAGTCACTACTATTAATAGCGAGTCAATTTAACGTCAAATCACCACTATTGGTAGGGAGTCAATTTAACGTCAAGTCACTACTATTAATAGCTAGTCAATTTAATGTTAAATCACCACAATTAGTAGGTAGTCAATTTAACGCCCACTACTATTACTATATATTTAACTTGACGTCAAATCACCACTATTGATAGGGAGTCGATTTAACGACAAGTCACTACTATTAATAGCGAGTCAATTTAACGTCAAATCACTACTATTGGTAGGAAGTCAATTTAACGTCAAGTCACTACTATTAATAGCTAGGCAATTTAATGTTAAATCACCACAATTAGTAGGGAGTCAATTTAACGCCCACTACTATTACTATATAATTAATTTGACGTCGAATCACCCCTATTGATAGGGAGTCGATTTAACGACAAGTCACTACTATTAATAGCGAGTCAATTTAACGTCAAACCACTACTATTGGTAGCGAGTCAATTTAACGTCAAATTACCACTATCGATAGGGACTCAATATAACATTAAGTCACCTCTATTGATAAAAGGTCAATTTAACATCAAGTCACCATTATTGATAAGTAGTGAATTTAACGTCACATTACCATTAGTGCTATAAAAATAGTGCTCACCACTTAAAGATTAAATTACATCACATTACATCATAATACACATCAACTCTTCATATCTCGTTGACTGAGGAATAAGAAATACAAATATATACTGTATCTTTTTCCGAATTTGTCTATTTATTGAAAAAGTGCTGCGAAAATAATAGGTAAAAATTTACAAACGCTCGTCTCGAATTCTTTTCCAATTAATCATAATTACTTCTTAAGTACGCTTTTTTATTCGAATATAAGCACACATGTACTACTTACGTCCCCTAGCACACCAAAAGGATTCTTTAGTAGTACCCGGCGTCTGAACGTTCCTCGTTAGTAAATTTCATAGTTTTATTCCTTCCTGAGAAAGCTGCCGCGTATTTCAGATAATACGAACTTACAAGAGGATGAGAAAGTAAAACAGAACTACCATCAAGAAACATTCCCGTTGTTTATAAAGATATCTTTTCGCCTAAGATAGACCAGGGAAGCAGCGTTTTAAAAACTTTTCTTCGATATCCTGTCTTAGAATCTACTGAAACCACGTACTCGAATATTAAACAATACAGGATACTTAAAATTCTTTCTCTGGTATCTCTTTCTCTGTTCTCTGAATAAAACATTTTATGATTTTACGACGCTTTAGAGAGTATATAAAATAATTTCATTACTCATACTGTATAAATTCATAAATAGAGAAGGACTACACTTACAAATAATAAGCGTATTAATATATTTCCCTTAATAAATAAATTTAAGACTAACAATTTATCTGATTGAATTCGCAAAATTCATGACTTAACCTTTTCGCTCTCTCCCGTAGAACGAAGCGACATGTCAAAGATGGTAGCATTACGATAGTACAATCTTTAGCATTCGGTCTCTTGACGCAAATCTTTTGAAGAAAAAAAGAAGAGAAAGAACTGACCATCGCAATAGAGCTTGCAATTCTTTGCGAAGAGAGGTAAGAGGAACGATAGCACTTGTCTCAATTTTTTACTCAATTTTTGTGACCGGTGACTATAGTCACCCGTCGTGTGTAGATAGTGTCTCGTAGCCGTTGATTATGGTCACCCATAGTAGCGAAAGGGTTAACACGTTCCATACCACGTGTACCATTTTTTGGCAGCGCCGTGCCAACGATGGAAATATTACGTTCGTGCAGTCCTTAGTATTCGGAGCTAAGTCTTTTCAAGGAGAAAAAGAAAAAATCAAGAAAAAGCGGCCATTGCAATAGCGCTTGCAATTCTTTGCGAAGAGAGCTAAGCAGAAAAGTAGCATTTGTCTGAATTTTTTACTCAATTTTTATGCCCGGCGACTATAGTCCTCCAACGTGTATAGATGGCGTCTCGTGACCGGTGACTATAGTCACCCTTAGTAGCGAAAGGGTTAATTGAAATTAAAACACAAAAAAGGATATAATAATACAATTTTTAAATTATGACTATAATAACATGGTAACGGTGAAACGAATTATTTAACAATATTTGAGAAGGCTTTCTAAAATTCTTATCTACCACTCATACCACGAACTCGTGAATATGTATCCTTGCCAAGCACGGATTATGCAAGAACGAAGAACGCCATGATTTAAATGTCGTTAGTTTGGACATCTTCCACAGAGCGCTGCTGTTCTTCCACCGCCGCACCATTCATTTCTAATTTCTACGACGTTCTTCCAACATTAAATTTGAATCAGCAACTTCAATCACATTAAAAACTTCCATTTTAATAATCAGGTAAGGGAACTTCGTAGCAACCATATTGTCCTTATCCGCCGTAAGACAAGGAGATACTTAAGCAATTGATAATTTCCTTTCTAAATATTGGGTTGGCAAGAAAGTAATTTCGGTTTGCATCAGTAAATAATGTTATAATTGTTTAGTTATTCTTTCGTCAATGTTAGAATTTTTTTCTTTCGAGATATGGTAGTCGATACCTTTAGTTTGCTATTTCGTGAAATTCCGTGTAATTTCGTTTATAACTGTCGGTTCACGGTCAGTCTTAACAATTTACTATTTCGTGAAATTCCGTGTAATTTCGTTTATAACTGTCAGTTCACGGTCTGTCTTAACATGGAGTGCAAAAATAAGCATTTTCGACACATTTTACTTTTTTATTTTCATAAAGGCAAGAATGCGGCTGAGGCTCACAATGAGATACGAGAAGTTTATGGTGATGATTGTTTAACAGAACGCACGTGTCAGAATTAGTTTAAAAAATTTCGTTTTGAAGATTTTTCACTGAAAGGTACCCATAACGTTCTGGTCGACCTTCTGAGATTTACGCATTTGGTTAAGTTTTTTGCAGATAAGGACCAGAAATTCTATGAGCGCGGGATCACGAAGTTACCAGAAAGATGGCAAAAGGTCATCGAATAGAATGGAAGATATTTGACCGATTAAAGTTCACTTACTGTATAGAAAAAATTTAGTTTTATTTCACACTAAAAGACCGAAAGTACTTTCTTGCCAACCCAAAAGTTCTCCTTAATGATATCTACAGATTTGTATATTGGCATAAGCATAAGGTATTAGATGTTATGCTACAATAAGGTCGTGTACTACCATTATTGATATTTAAATTAAAATACCTCCTAATTTAATGGCTTTTTCTCGCAAGTAGTTCAATTTATTTTATAGGTTATGGTGAAGTATGTAATCACTTCAAAATCAACTTCGAAAGATTGATATTATTTTACGACACGAGCTTCAAAATTTTTATGAATACAAATTTATATTATGTCGAACGAAGTTAAATATCAAGACACATTAAATTAGTAATATTTTGATTTCTTCGCGTAACAAATTTCTGCTATTTTGACATTATGAGATCATGGAATTTGTTCTACTATATAGTAATATTAGTTCGAAGTCGATAATTGGAGAGATACGAATATTTCCCAGAAAAAGATATCGCTTTTAGTTGATTTTTGAGATAAACAATTATCGTAGATACATTTATATTTATATATGAATTTAGCTATATTTAAAGAATTTAAAAATATTTTGTCACTTTTATATAATTATTTTGTCTATTACATATAAAACGCATTATTTCATTTATTGAGCAAAGAAATATAAAGAGTAGCTTTCACTTACAGAAGTATAACTATCATTTTTATTGAAATAGATCAAAAACGAAAGATAGGTAAATTCCAAATATTCATCTTTCAGAACCAATTTGCGAGGAAATGTTTAAATTAGAAAATGTATACTCCTATTAGTTTGTGTGTGTATATTAAAACACCTTTCTAATAAATTTTCTAAAACCAAATCATTAGGTATTAGCTATATAATAACTTCATAATTTTTTCACCAAAACATTGCGTACCAATAATGTTTTATATTTAAAATTAGTACAGTACAATGATATATCGTTTCCCTAAAATCATAGTGACTTTTTAAATTTCATCGAAGTCAATCACAAAAAATTTAGGGACACGATTATAAAATTGCAATAAAGACAATAAAGAGAATTCAATTTTTTATTCGCCTTTATGCAAAAATTTCATCGAAGTCAATCACAAAAAATTTAGGGACACGATTATAAAATTACAATAAAGACAAAAAGAGGAATTTAATTTTTTATTCGTCCTTATGCAGAAATTAACTTCTCTTTGCAAGTCAATTTCAAAACTTGACTGTCCCATAGGAGGGTTAAAATAGAAGAGAAAATAAAGTCTACCTAAAAGGGTAAATGTAAGAATTATCCTACTACTGAATTTGTAAGTTCCGCTCTCATGTCTGATGTTGTAAAGGTTAGATACGAGAGGGACAAAACACTAGGCATTTAATAATTTCGTCAGGATGGCTAATGTTATTTCGTAATCAGGCGCCTGCTCGACATGGTCACATCCCGTGACATGGTCTCACTCAGAAGGTTACTCTCTCTGCAAAACCTTGCTCAAAAGCCTTTCCAAAAAGGCCATCTACACTCACCATTGCTTGTCCTTATATTCCACTCGCCTGCTACCTTTTCAGCACAACTCTGGTCGTCATGAGCTTCGTCACACGTATCCAGTTGACGTCATGTACACTAAATGTTTCGGACCAAGGTTGACGTTGGCGTCGACTTAACTACGGCTAGGTTAGTATATGCAACTCAGAATAATACCAAGTTCTTTTTTCTAATATTCCTGCAGCTATAGTAATTAAGTAGCCACGATAAATTTATTGTTCGAGTGAGGATCTTGACTGAAGGTCTTTTAATTTGATGAAATCGTACTGGGAGAAACAAATATTTTTGGAGAAAATTGATTTGCATGTGTCATTTAACATATTTCTGTTTGAAAGACAATAGAAAATTGAAAATTGATAAAAATTGATAACAAAAATTTGAATAATGGAATAAAATTTATTTGACTGAAAAATTCAATTATGTTGACATTTTCGACTAATATCGTGGTGAGCTAATTTTTTTATATAAATAAGAGAGGAAAATCCTATTGAATTGTAATGGCTATAACAATTCAATAGAGTTTGATTAAAAAATTCAATTATATTAATTAAAAATATAATCACACAAACAAGGTTAAATCGATTAAATCGTGCTTTAGTGTAGTTCACTAGGTACTTTTACATCTGGTGATATTATTATAAGCAAAGAATTATATATAAAACAATAGAATACACTAATTCATATTTTGTGACATTGCAAAATTTGCAACTTTACTAAAAAAAAAGTAGTTATTGATATTAAGTTATAGCCTAATTTTGTAAAAAGTAATTATATTGAAAGAGTACTATTGATATTAAATTATGGCCTAATTTTGTAAAAAGTAATTATATTGAAAGAGTACTATTGATATTAAATTATGGCCTAATTTTGTAAAAATAACTATATTTTTAGTAATTGGAAAAATAACGAATCTGAAACCAGTCAATTTTGATTTAAATGAAATCACATCATTTTTAAAACATTAATCGATATATTTCGTTACTTTTTAGGAAGTAACGTTACCCTATTTATGTCAAAAAGTCACTAGTTTGCAAGATATTGAAATTTAAATATCAAAATATTCAATTACAGTTTAATCATATATCGTAAAATAACAAACCTATTCAGTTTTGTCTCATATGTACATTTTTACACCAAGCATTTAGAAATTTGTCGGACAACTATTCCGCGGAATTGAATTCCAGATGCGATTCAACTCTAAACGAGAAAGCGTCGTGAAACGAATGCGGTGACTTATGGCAGTTTCGTCGGTGCACGAGCAGTCTAAGGAAAGAAGCCGGCTAGCCAATTTGTAACAGCGTTACCTGCTCGCATATATTATATATGTAAATCCATCCCAGAAAATGCTCTTTTGACCTGTAGTAAGGATTTCCCGTTGACAAACTTTGGAGATGACTTCTCGCGAAAGAGAGATAAATTCGTCCATGCATTGTTCGAAATCTTCTTCATTCGTCCATTGAATACCTCGTAGTCTTGATCCTTGACGAAATCAAGGTATAATGGATTTCAAAAATTTGGAATCAAGGTTGATGTAACCTTTATAAGGATACATTCTTGAAATGTTGTACTGCATGTTGACAAAAATTTGTTTAATTTTCGTAATTAATTTCGTAATATGGTTTCGAGATAGATCAGTGATCTGTATGATTCATGTGCAGACACATCATGCATAAATCAGCACTTCTGAGTAAGGTTCTCAAGTAAATTTCATTAATCAATTCTATTTTTTAAATTAACTATATATTTAACACAAATTTCTCAATTTTTCCTTTTAAATTGACTAAATATAGTTAATTATATAATATAGTTAATAGCTAATTTTGTTATATCATTGTAATTAATTTAAAGTTAATTTAAAAATATATATAGTTAATTGAAGAAATGGAAATTGAAAAATTTTTGTTAACCCTTTGCACTCGATGACTTTTTCGTTACAGAAAAATAGTAATTCAAAGACTTCCTGTCATAGAGTCGACGATATTTTTAAAATGGTAAATGAGAAATCATGCAAATTAAAATATAGAATTACTTTTCTTCGACATTCCACGCATCGTTAGGTAATTTTAAATTTAATTTATTAATTTACGTCGATCTTTAGAATCTGATTAAACGGTGACTGAGAGTCACCTCTCGAGTGCAAAGGTTAATTACATAGTTAATTTAAAGAACAAAATTGATTAATGAAATTTATTTGAGAAGAGTTGACTTATACATGATGTGTCTACACAGGAATCATACAGGTAACTGACATATCTCGAAACCACACACACATTCACTCGTGTATTATTCAGTAATTAACTATAATATATTAACTATATTACTGTGTTCGATGTGACTGAAGCTTAGAATATCATAATGTATATAAATAATATTTCCATATCCACAGAATTCGTATTTTCTGTAGAACATTAATGCAATTTAATGGTATGTAGGAATTTTAATTTTGTCAAAAATTGGGACATTTCCTGAAGAATCCTATTATGTGAATTATGAGAAATATTAATAACTTGAAACCAAAAGATTTTGTATCATAATTTCTTACCTTAACGTACGATGTGCGACTTGTATATTCACTTGTCTGACCATTTTTCCCCTTTTCTTCACTTAAATAAATATCAATCCAAGTTCCTTTATACCGACGATTTTCGAAGTTTTTAGAGTTTCAATGGAGGTAGGCAAGCAGTTGCCAAACAACATGGTCTTTTTGTTTGATTTAAAGGTGGTCGGATCTCTGAAAGAGGTAGTTTACGAAACCGTGCTTGCTTAAGAGTTCTGTCCCGGTTTTCCAAAATAATATCCGAGTCCGGAAGTTTATCCTTCCATCCTTAAATCGACCTTTATTATTCGAGTACTTGAACAGCTGTATCATCCTGTAACAAAACCTTTAAATTTTTCAACCTCTTCTTAACCGAGAGAAGAAATATGAATGGTTTCTTGCATTATATATTCTATTACTTATATCAATCCTTGCGTGAACACTCAAGTACTGAGTTATCAATTTTTATACAATTCTTTTTCTAATTATTCAATCTTTTGCGTTTCTTGATTCTTATTTTTTGAAATTTTATTTTAAATTCGTGCTGGCTATTATGTTTTTTATTTTACACCGACTTACATCTTTGAGATACATTTTTCTTAAATATCTGTGTTCCGTCGTGAAACAAGGAAGACCCGTTACGGTCTTCCAACAGCCAGGTTTTAGGATCGAACAATTCGGCATCGCAATTTTCCGCTCCATGCCTTCAGCATGTTTGAATGCTTTACCTTTTTTCTTTGACTTCTCGTGTCGCGGAACACGAGAATCCTGGAAATCCCTAATTTAACGAAATTAGGCGACGGCTCTTAAGACTTGGCTGACAAAGGCCTGAGGGCTCCACGTGGTCCGCACACGTTGGAAGCCTCAGGCCCTCGCTAGGGGTAATAAACGACCGATGGGGTTCACTAGCGTGCGGGTGGACCCCAGGTACCCCACCTTGGAGGAGAGGGTTTCCTCCACTGTCGTTGTTTTTTGGGGGAACCTTCCCTTTCTCCAAGGTCACGGATTCGCGAACCAAGGGAACGCCCTTGGTCAAAAACAGCCAATCATATTTGACGAGTTCCCGATTTTTCCTAAGACCGATCTTAGGAAGATCGAGGAGCTCACTTCGGTTCAAGACCTCAGAGACATGGTTCTCTTCAAACACTCCGTCTAACCGATTCAAATCAACAACACGCCACGTTCTTTTCGAAACGTCGAACGTCGTAGACACGACTCCTTTCCGCTCGTGCAACTTAAACAGTTGCCCAATATTAATTTGGCGGGCAACACGTATCGTAGTCGCGAGACGGCCTTACAATCCGTGGGGAATACGAGAATTTCGATCGCGACAATCTGAAACAATTGAAATTATTTGTACTTCACTAGAAATACTGGTACCAGTTTTGGGGAGAATATTCCAAAATGATTCTTTATTGATTTTGATATTTAGAAATCTGAATATTTCACGTTTTTCAAGAAAGGCTGCCGTCTACTAGACCTTCACGTAACTTACTTCCGGTTTTATATCCCCGTATGGATAATTCCGTGTTAAGTGCGAAGAAATACGTTTATAAAATAAGTGCTGCTAGTGATTTATAGTTTTGTGGGAGTCCTTCGCCACGATTATTTAAGTCCGCTCGTTGCAGGTATCCTCGTTAGCGGTGTAACTACTTAGAAGGGGCGATAGGAAAAGGAAGGGATGCGTTTCGTCCGGGGCCTGCTAGTGGATTCATCAGTAAGGTTACCCTAGTAGGCCCTGCCTTAGACTGGGATACTATTGGAAGGTCGGGAAGTTATATGTATTTGGGATTGGAATAAGTACGGCCGTGAAAGAATGCCAAATGTGTTTGGGCTTAGGATGAAAGTGACCGTGTGCAAGGGAATTAACTGTAAATGTTTATGGTAGGGTTGAGTGAAAGTTTAGGGATGCGTCCAGAGTGGTTGAAGTATCTGGCCCACCGAAATTGCGTGGGAAAGGGGCATGATTGCAAAGGAAAACCTGGGTATGGAAAAGGACAAAATGAATGCTTTAAATAAGGGTGCAAGGGCACGGGCAGCCCTAGTCAGTCATGAACAGTCTACAGTCTTTAAGAGTTCTTAAGCTAGTGTCTAAGAGTATATCGGCAAGAAGTCAAAGTCGGACCCATAGCGAATCCCTTTTGTTTCATAGCCGTCAGTCTACGTATAAGCTTATTGTATTTTATTAAGAAGTAAAACAACGCTATTTTAGCCTATCCACCCAATCCGATCCTACATGTATAGGAAATGAAGTCTTTCTGAGGACTTGCGGCAAAGTCCTCGAACCTCCTTGAAGTCAGAATCCATGTAGTGGCGAGGGTGAGAATGATGGTCCCTACAATTTTAATCCGCGGATTAACACAGGAATTGTCGAAATGAACCTTTTGCACACGCAAGACGACTCTCAATCGCCATTTCCTTCCACGCCACAACTTAAATGGAGTATAATAATAAATAAGTATGATAGGTATAATACAATTGTGATATTGTCATAATCTAAGTATAACAAAAATATTATTATTATTTACAAATGTATTATTGTGCTCATTTATGTATAATTTTCAAGATTATTATTATTGCTATATTATTATTACGTAGCATTATTATTTTCGTATAAAATAATCTAAAAATACAGAAAAACTTGTAATAAAGTTATTCTGTATCATTTCCTCTTATCATTATAATTATTATTATATGTTCCATACAATTTTCTTCTATTCATTTTCCATGTCATCAGTATAATAGCACAAAAGCTTTAAATATTTAGTTCCTATATCATGGCATAAGGAAAAAATTTTCGAGTGCGTAGTGTGAAACGTGAAAATGATGCCACGTGAAAAATGAATTTTGTAATTACAACCGAAGTGTCCCCTTTTCAGTCGAGGATGCTAATTTCGTCTCATAATATTTGGAACTCACGCGAATTCGAAACGAATAATTCGTACTTCCAGTCGCCATCGTAAGCACGCGAAATTATATTCCATCGGTGGAAGCAAACTAGCAGAGTAGTTGTTTAATTGGAACTCGAGTCGCAAATTCGGTCCACGAACAAATTCAGTGAATTTTCAGTTTAGCTAGCTAGGGCACGTTTCTAAAATATGACCGGTTGAGCTCAATTTGTATAGATCCGAAACTTAGACTGCGGCAATGTGTTTAGCAGCGGTGTGTATATTCGGATATCGATCGCGTTTGAAGTTCAACGATTAGCTTGGCCAAATTCGATGAAAACTAGTCTGCAAACGGTACAGGGTAATTCATAACGATCTTCTTGTCATAAATCGAAGCGCCGATGGAAAGAAAGGAATAGCCATAGCGTTCGGGAGCCTCTTCCTGTCGAGTAGACTAATCGAGCTAGGCACGTTTCACCATCGTTTAACTATCACTCTCCTATCGATTTTCTATTTTGTACACACGTTTCAGCGTTGCGAAAAATATAGATATTTAAGGAAAGGTGTAAGCTCCTCTTTCAGATATTAGAAAAAAAATTACCTAATTTGGACGTGCGTAATTATTTATTATAATTTTGTAATGTTTATTAAAAAAGGAAACTGTCAGTTGTGGATATTATATTTATATGGATATATTAAATATTTATTTAACAATGTTATTGGACAGGGTAAAAATTATCGATGGAATATATTTAATTTAATATATTTAAAAATATATTTAATTTAACCTTTTGCACTGGAAAGGCGACTCTCGGTGGCCATTTAATGAGATTCTAAAAATTCATGTTAATTAATATATTAAATTTAAAATTACCAAATGATGCGTGGAACGTTGAAGTAAAATAATTCTACGTCTTAATTTGCATACGATTTCTTATTTATCATTTTAAAAATATCCTCGACTGTATGGCAGAAAGTTTTTGAATTACTATTTTTCTTTAGCGACAAAATCGTCGAGTGCATAGGATTAATTATGTTTATGTTTATGTTTATAATGTATTATTCGAAATTATTGAATGAAAAATTATAAGTTTTATTTTCCTGAACTCTAAGTATTTAAAATATGTATGACATTTTAAAAGTGCGATATAAAATTAATTACAATTAATTTTTAAAATATAGTACATTGAATTATGAAGTTAGTAATTTTTTAATGAACTATCGCAAAGAAAATTAATTGCAATGGCGTCTAGTACTATTGCTAATCATTATACCTATTTTCTGTACGAAAATTTATATTTGTGAAAAATTTAGTTCTTTTGATCAACTTGTATAAAATATAAAGACCAAAATTCATCGCGCTTTATTATTTATACAATATTTTTCAAAACTGTAAAATTGTCCTGATTCTTAATCTTTAATTTTGTGTAATAAGATAGCCGCTTTAATTTAATTTGACAAATATAGTTTACAGAATTATTTGTATATTTCTATTAGTATCATGAAATTCGTTTTCCTTTAAAATTTGCTTTGAAAAGTGTTTAATTAAATCTAAAATTCCAGTGCCTGTCGTATCGAAATTCCGTTACTGATTTGGCAGCAGAAATTTCGAGGATACGGTATTTAGAAATTTAAAAAATTTTACATGACTCGATATGAAAAAATATTTGGAACGCACCAGTACGGAAAATAGACTATACCATAAAATCTGTTTCAGTAATGACAAACATTTTACCATTTTACCCTTCGTTATATAACTCCAAAGGTTATTTTGTCAACATTTGTTATTCGAGTTATCGATAAATGATCATCATATATTCGATATACAACAAACGAGCACCAACGACGAATTAAATTATTAAATTGGACGATTAAACTCGTAAATATGACCAATCAATTTAACATAAATCGTGTTTGAAGTTATTAAGTTAATTAATATATTTACCGAGGATAAAATTAATTACTCTAACAACGAAATACTTTAATTTATATTTATTTAAATATGCAAGAAAAATAAGATAAGAAAAGAAAGAAAAGATAAAATGATTAAAAGAATTATTCGATCATGTAAAAATAAACGTTTTATTTTATAGCAGGAATCAATGCAAGTTTTTACTGCTTCTGAAATTAATTTATATTCTAGAATCATTATTAAATTTTTCTGAAACTTATCACGATTTTAAATAATGTGACGAATACACCAATGAATACAAATATTGTGTATTCCTGCAAATTTAATTTATGTAACCGTCAACTTCTATCATAAAAGTACAATTCTTTCGATGAATAATAATGATATTTTTGTGTGTTTTGAAAATATGCTTAAAATCATGAAACTTTAACTATGAAATTAATATAGAATAGTGCATATAAGCCATTGTACACAGCTACAACAGTCATAATTTAGAATATCTTTTATTTCTAAAACATTTATTTGCTATTGTCTTGTAACTATGTGCATACATATGGAACTATTCAATATTTATTTAGCATAAAGGCGATTAGAGATGTACCAAAACGTAATAAATAAGTAATTACAACGTAATAAGTATGTCTCTACTGATAAATTAACCATTTGCATCATGGCTCTACTTAAGGTGCCGTGTTCAGGCATCAGCGACGTTCAACTGACGACTGATCCGTAACACCGCGCGCGTATCAGCACCTACTCATAATGGCAGTTAAAAGGATTTTTACGACAGAAGTAAAACTTGTTAAGAATATAATGAACCGATGTAGATGAGATGCTCACAAAAGGGACCCGTAACACCGCGCGCGTATCAGCACCTACTCATAATGGCAGTTAAAAGGATTTTCACGACAGAAGTAAAACTTGTTAAGAATATAATGAACCGATGTAGATGAGATGCTCACAAAAGGGATCAAACGTGATCTGTGGCAATTCAATCTGTGAATATTCGGCAACTGGTAATGGAGAAAGTTAGCTCGCGGATTATTCCGCGCTCGGTGATAGACGACAGTCGTAGCTCGCGGAATATTCCGCGCTCGGTGATAGATGACTGTCGTAGCTCGCGGAATATTCCGCGCCCGGTGATTCGACAGTTGTGGCTCGCGGAATATTCCGCGCTTAGATGCAAATGAGTTATAATTTTACATAATAAAGTATGAGCCAAAAATGAACTGAATATAAATTAAAACAAATTTAATTTATAAATTAAATCGAACTGTCCCGTCTGTAAAGGGTTAAGGAAGGATGCTCTTGATTCTTTGACCCGTATTCCTTTGCCCTTGCAAAACCAAAATGCTCAACCACTGAAAGCAAGCCACCGGAAGCTCAGACTATACTTAGCTCGTGTTATGTCTGGAGAAAAGATGGATCATCGGGCAAGAGGCGTTCCGTCTTACACAGAGGTAGCTAGCCTACTGATTAGCCGATAGTCGGCACCGCGTGTTCCGCTCATGACCAGCTTGCCAAGCTAGCTCGATTGCGAATGTATTGTACATCGAATGGCAGCAGACAGCCGCGTTGCCTTACCACAATTGGGCCGAACAGCAGACGTACCGACCCTTTTCCTGTTTTCACCCAAGCCTCCTCATCCTCCAGTCCCCTTGTCACGATCTTACCGAGGAGGAATTTAAGACGTATATTATTTCGATAAGAAAATCTGGCTGCACGTAGCCGAAGGAGAATTTCCTGGACCCATGGAGGCATTTCGAATGCATATCACGAAGTTTGCCGGTTGGTTTAGAGCGGCTAAGTGCAGGAAGGGTCAGCGATGTGACACGGCCTGGGGAAAGAAGGAGTTCAGGAAGGAGGAAGTTATGAGACGAAAACGAGCAACGTCCCTGTGAATGTAGCGTCCGTTTCCGTGGATGGGACGACCCCCGTAGATTTTATTTTCTGCTCCGAATGCCGCTGTTCCTCCTAGCGGAATATGAATCTCCCTTTTGTGAGCGCTGCGGCCCAGCTATCGTCTTTCTTCGCTCCTCTCCACGACCTCCTTCCGGCCGCTCCCGCGTGGAAATATAATAACGACTTGTGTCGATTCTGTGCCCCATCTGGTCACAATTGAATTGTTAATAGGTGTCGGTGAAGCGAAGATCCTTTTTGATTTTCTTGAGGCTTTGCGGTCAGCTTCAGATCCTCGAAGAGCACAAATTTTGGTTCCTTTTTGGCAAACCTTTTGCTTTCGTTCGAAAAATTTTCTGTAATTTGTGATAATCTTGTAGCAAATAAATTTGGACACGAAGCTAGCTTTATTTCGTCCAAATTTTGTGGAAAGCTTGAAAAATTGAACTATTAATAGGTATCAGTGAAGCGAAGATCCTTTTTGATTTTCTTGAGGTTTTGTGGTTTGCTTCAGATCCTCGAAGAGCACAAATTTTAGTCCATTTTTGGCGGGTTTTTGCTTTCGTTTGAAAAATTTTCTGTAATTTGTGATAATCTTGGAGTAAATAAATTTGGACGCTGAACCTAGCTTTATTTTGTCCAAATTTTGTGGAAAGCTTAAAAAATTGAATTGTTAATAGGTGTCGGTGAAGCGAAGATTCGTTTTGATTTTCTTGAGGTTTTGTGGTTTGCTTCAGATCCTCGAAGAGCACAAATTTTAGTCCATTTTTGGCGGGTTTTTGCTTTCGTTTGAAAAATTTTCTGTAATTTGTGATAATCTTGGAGTAAATAAATTTGGACGCTGAACCTAGCTTTATTTTGTCCAAATTTTGTGGAAAGCTTAAAAAATTGAATTGTTAATAGGTGTCGGTGAAGCGAAGATTCGTTTTGATTTTCTTGAGGTTTTGTGGTTTGCTTCAGATCCTCGAAGAGCACAAATTTTGGTCCATTTTTGGCGGGTTTCTGCTTTCGTTTGAAAAATTTTCTGTAATTTGTGATAATCTTGTAGTAAATAAATTTAGTCACTTTGGACACTTTGAAGCTAGCTTTATTTTGCCCAAACTTTGTGGAAAGCTTGAAAAATTTTTAGGAGCTGAAGTTTCGATTCTCGTGTTGTCATTTGAAAAATAATCAGTGATTTATGATAATGTGATATAAATTTGGATAGACATTTTGAAAGTTGAATTTTGTTTCGATTCTGTCGAAACTTTGTGCAAAGATTTGAAATTTATAGAAGATCAAGTTTCGTCCCATTCTACTTCTGAAATTTCTTCGCTGTCATTTGAAAAATAGTTTGAAATTTATTATTATCTAAATTTACATTAAGTTATCATAGATTACAAATTAAAGATGTTCTGAAACATCTTACCTTACTATTTCATTTCGCCAGAATTTTGAGGAAAATTTGGAGCTCTGTAGAAATTCAAATTTCATTGCTCCTGTGATCGAACTTTTCTTAAAATTTTGTGAAATGCTTGAAGTTTTATGATAGCATTCGCTCCTCTCCGCGAGAAAATTAATCTACATAACAATTTATAAAGATTGCATACTCACGACAAATTTATATTTTCATATTAAGTCCTGTTATCAAACTGTCAAAAATAAAACTATAAAAATAAAATAAAATAATGTCTAATGAAGAAATGTCCTCTTAATTGTAGCGAGCAAAAGGTTGGGCAAATTTCATACTATTCGCTTGTTAAGAAGTTAAAAAATAATTCGCTAATACAATTTTACATTTATAAAACTATATTCGAATTTAATTTAACATGATAATAATTTAATATTTTTGTAAGCTACTTTCTGAACTTCCAGACACTTTCTTTAATAATTTATTGTTTCCCTTTCCTTCTTACGTTATGCTTATTAAACAAGTTTGAAATTCATTTCTTTCTGATTTATATGTACAAAATATTTAATATTATTCCACTTTGTACAATTTAATAATATGTTTCTTAATACGTGTAAATAGTACGAATGATTAAACATAACGTAAAAATAAATTTGTATTCACATTACACGAGACAAACTTGCGAGAAATTATGTGAGAGAAACAGCTATAGAAGGATTTGAATTTAGACACAAAACTAACATGATTATAGTAAGTACCTGGTAAGTATAGCTTTCCAACTTTAGTAGGTATATGTGATCTTATAACTTTAATATCCACTTAACTGTCACAGTACCTTAATATAAGGAATTTCAGATATTCGTAAGTGTTAAGTATCAATTATCGACTTACATAGACATACATTACCACCATAGAAATTAATATTTTATAATTGCGGAAAAATTTACTGCTGTCAATGATTTTCATTTCATAAATGAATGAAATACTCTTCTGAAATTAATATAACAAAATTTTCCACTGTATATATATAAAATTATTGTTATACTAACTTCCTTTTCGTACTTTATATGTACCATTTAAATATCAGTTCGCAAATATTATTTTGAGAAATCTTAGAATCGTGGGAATCCTAATATATCTAAGAATTTCAGAGATTTCTGAGAAATTTAGGAATCCTAGGAATTGTGGGAACTTTAGGAATTTTAAGGATTATAGGATTGCCAGAAATTTTAAAGGAATATAAAAATTCTAAGAATCAGAGGAATCTTTAAAAATACTCTAAGAGTAATAGGAATTCCAGTAATATCAAAGAATTCCGAGAATTATAGTAATAATAATAATTTCCATAAATTCCAAAATTCATATAACGATACAATTTACTATTTCCTATTAATTGAGGATGACTCTGATTAACTCTACATGGAGACTATCAATATTTTAATAATAAATTTAGTATTTATATATTTTAATTATTATATATTTTAATAATAAATTATAATTGTAATAGATACATCGTCACATTGACATTAGTATAGTATGATAAAGTAAAATTAAGGAACGGTGCCGAATTCTGCTTTACTCCACTACGTCCAATGAAGTACTGTGTTCTTCAGCTCCTCGATCTGCTTTTTAGTTGATCGTTCTTTGTTTAATGCAGTTTTGGAAATCAAACGGTTCGTTGCCTCGTCTAGGGTTCAAATTATCTACTGCGACGTGAACATCACACATGCTGCTTTATCGGTTATTGTAGCTTGCTACACCTATAGATAAACTCTTACAACCGTGTTAGTCGAAATCCTCGTAAAATATATATTTTAAATTCATAATCTTCCACGTTCCTTCCTAGTTTAATACATTGATTAGTTCAACCTTCTGCCTTGTTTAGAAAAGTTTTTACCATTTCAAGTGTCTGCCATCTATTAAACAGATTAGTACCATGGGCCATTCTTACATATACAGTGACTCGCGGAAATACTCGGACACCAAGGTATGCCTGAATTAATCATTTAGTATCGCAGATACTTATACACGGATCGTGTTCGTTATTTATTCTGGGGATAAGATGTTTATTTAAGTTAACAAAGCCATGTGTTTTATTCAATAAATTTATATGGATTTACTATAACAAATTATAAATAAAGTAATATCCTATTTTCACGTCACAAAAATATTTGGACACTTTGCATAAATAACATCATATAACCCTAATTTATTTATATAAACACATTTTTTAATATTTTGTCGCATTGCCTCTTTGTTTCGATACGTAGCTCAATCTGTTGGGCATATTAAAAAATGATTTTTTCCAAATAATTCGTACTGATAGCAGCCCACTCTTCCAGCAACCTTTGTTTTAGTTCCTCTTTTGAGTTAATTGCCGTCTTTCGTATTCTGCGATCTAACTTATCCATAAATTTTCAATGGGATTGGGATCCGACGATTGTGGTGGAGGATGAAGAACTTTTGGGCAACGATAAAGCAAGAATTCTTGAACAATGCGTGCTTTATGTCTGGAGTCGTTATCCTGATAAAACTTAAAATTGTTGCGAATTCCCACTTTTCCTGCACTATTTAAGAAATTATTTTTCAATAGGTGTAAGTGACAGTTTTTGTCCATGACGGTGTCAATAAAAACTAAATTGCCAATTCCTCTGGTCGAAATACAGCCCCAAACCATCACGCTGCTTCCGCCGTGTTTTACGGTACTTCTCGTGTTTCGGTGGTGGAACTCTTCATTCACTTTCCGCCACACCATTCTTTTTCCATCTGAATTAAGGATGTTAGTGGAATACAAGTTCATTCCGAAACAATTCGGAGAACTCTTAAGCAACACGGGAACAACGTATCTGCGATACGATGTGATTAATTCAGACATACCTTGGTGTCGAATATTTTCGTGAGACACTGTATGCAGGATATTTTAGAGAACCAGTTACAAAAGAGCAATCGTAGCTTTGGTTTCAGGTAAGTGCAAGGGAACGCTTGGGCCGTTCCTCGAAAATGAATGACAACAAGCAGGGACCTCGGGTTTAGCGCAAGCGTTTAGGCTAATGTCCGTGAATGCGTGCGGAAGGACGAAAATAAATGCGTGCAAGGAGATTATTTGAAAAATCGTAGAAGATATGTGCAAAAGGATCGAGTGGGAGGAATATTTATCACAGTATCAGTTTAGAGATGTCAATGTTCAGTTGTCAGTTGAGTTTGGGACAGTGTTTGAGATAATGTATTAGTGTTAACATTACCAAATACTATAGTTAGAATTAGCGAACATCGGGGTTGTATACAGCGACAACTCATCCCTTTGACTTCCAAATACATCATTCATTAATCAGAGACTCTGTGTGAGTGTATTTGTGCTTCCCAACGATCTCATTCCTTTGCACATAGTTACTACATTATTATACTATCCTACTTTCTCACTGTGTAAGCGAAGCTTTACGGTTGTAAAGGAGAAAGCGAGGGTCGATGGTGGAAAGTCCAGGACCACTTGGGAAAAGCCCCGATGATACGTGAGGCCCTTAGCATGATCATATTTAATCATGATCAAGGGAAAGACCAAAATACGTGTGTGGTGGAGAAGAAACGGAAAGGACTTTGAGAAAGAACAGAGTGCAGAGAAACAGAGTTGGATGGAGTTGTGTAGAGTGTCGAAAGTTAGAGTCGTAAGAAGCAACGAGGATCGCACAAGAAGTAGATCAAAAGTTGTTTCAGACACGTGTTGTTCAATAATTCGTAGACCTGCTGTTACTTGCGCGTTTCCTTTATATCGTGGGATACTATTTTTAGGAAAACAAATTACAATCCGATCGATGACCTATGCAGGGAATAATTCTAGAAAACAAATCGAAAATCAACTGATGCTGTTATAAAAGGCGATTTTTAGAAGTAAAGATAAGTTGCGTGGTCTTTACGGCGAAGTGAAACGCAAGTCAGTGAAATCGTGATCGACACAGGGAGCGAATCGCGGATCGGCAAGGTGGCATGATTTTCACGAGGACAAATGACGAATTGGCAAAGTGACGTAATTTTTACGAGAGCAAATCGTTAATTGGTTGAATTATATCAGCCAATTAGCGATTGATAAAAGCACGTCATCGAGCTTCGCAAAGGGCATAAAAACAGGACGCTCGAAGACACAGGGAGAGTCCTGTGTCACGGGACAGTTACGGTGATGTAAGAAGAACGACGTTCGGCCAACTTTAGAATAGAGACTGCCGAGGTTAACCCATTTGAATCCAAACGCGGAATATTCCGCGAACCGCGACTGTCTACTATCACCAAGCGCGGAATATTCCGCGAACCGAGACTGTCTACTATCACCAAGAGCGGAATATTCCGCAAGCCCGCGACTCTACTATAAGTTCTTATTTTAATTTTAAATAATTATATTCTATTTATAAAATAACATTTGTTTCTTTCCTTTTTCATAAAAAAATGTAAAATGCGATGTTTGCGATGTAACATTGTGTATCAATCGTTTTACACAGTGCAGTTTTAATAAACTCCGCGAATAATTTGGATGTCGTTTACTGCACATAAGACCGAACACGCGCGGTGATACGAGCCAGTCGTCAGTTGAACGTCGCTGATGTTTCAGCGCGGCAGCTTAAGTAGAGTTATGATGCAAATGGGTTAACTACGTATAGTTATGGAAGGTCTCGCGAAGGTGTAACACGGCGAAGAATGCGCTTTATTCGTGACCTGGTGCGGATATATATATATTCCCAAGTTAATTGGGAGACTGTTTTATATCCTATTATGTTATGCCAGAGTCTCTTGACTGGTGAACACTCGTTGACAACTGGTCACCACTTGGGTGAACCTTAGCAAGGGTCAATAAATCAGCCTTAAGACGATAGGCATAAGGACCCAATTTGTTTAAACATCAACTACCACCGAAAGATATAAAAGCGAACACACTCCCAATATCGTTCACACAACCAATAGGAATACATCCACCATTTACGTTTCACATCAACCAATCAGTAGACACACAAACTTATAAAACCACTGTAACAACAGTCACGAAGAGAGCTCTCCTAAAAATCCCAAGGAGACAAAACAAGCATCACTACCAGGCAATCAAGACAGACTCACGGTGATCAAACTCAGCGCGAGAGACAGTCACAACATCGGAACTCCTTATTATAAATTCACCCCATACCAGGTCTAGAGTTTTATTAATCTGGAGTATGTCGTATTCCAGTAACATTGTCGCAGTCCGCATAAACGGGCCTCACACAACCCCGCGAAACTCCCCATCGTGAGAGTTGCAGTTGTAATGGGTCCCTCCTCCACGATTGTTGGAAATTGGCTTGTCGCTAGTATCCTCGAGTGGCAGTTGTGCTAAAAGGGACAAAAGAAAAAGGAAGAGATGCGTTTCATTCTGGGTCTAATAGTGGACTCATCAGTAACTATTTCTAGCAGGTCCTACCTTAAACAAGGATACTATTAGAAAATCGGGAAGTTATATATATAGGAAGTGTAGGTTTTCCTAGAACTTGCGAGTGTGACGAAACACGAATATTTATTCAACTGAAAATCGGTAACATCCTGTGCTTGGTTACCGACGAATAATGTATAGAAGTATGAGCGTGTGTGTGTGAAGATGAGCGTGATCGTGCGGCGTGAGTTGTTATGAATTTAGTTCTGAATAACACCTAATGTGAGAAACAGCGTGTGTACCAATATAAGTAAAATAGATATCCAATCAAACTGTTGTAGTTTGTAAGTAAAACCTACGTAAAATCCTAAAGTCCTCGAACCTCCTTCAAGTCGGAATCTACCCAGTAGCGAGGGTGTTACGGACCCAATCTTGTGCTCAGTTCGTGATGGCAGGCACGGTGTTGGCTGTAAGGTCAACGTGTGCAATAGACGGGCGTGAAGGACCAAATGGTTCGACAGGCTTCCGCTCGGTGGTCCAATGCTTGGACGTTGCCACACGTTCTGAGTTGTAGGTGCCCGATTTGATCTTATAGCAGACAGTCAATCCACGGGACTGACTAATCGCAAAGCTTGTGTACTCGTTGATTGCTGCAGACTGTCTGTGCAGACTGCTTGTTGTTGACTGAATGCTTGATGTGTACTGGCCGATTTGACTCTGTGGTCAATACTGAAGAACTGTGCTGTCTGATAGTTACTGATGAACTAAACTGTTCTGATGTATGCTGAAGAACTGACTGTTGAATACTGTCGAACTAACTGTTCAATTGATACTGACTAACTGACTGTGCGACGCACGATCTTTCGAAGCCCAGGATTGCCCAAAAGGAAATCGATTTTCCCATTGGTGTTTGACAGGACCGAGGGTAGGCCCTCGGTCCGCGAATCAGGTGCCCCCAAAGAAGGGAGGAACGTCTTCCGCGACCAGGTCTGCTGGTGGAGGACACCTCTCTCTCAAAGAGGGTTGCTGGTGGGCCACCAGTACATTCGTGACCCGTTACTTTATGGCTTCGAAAGTCGTGACATCGCACATGGCCTGGTCCTTTCTTTTGCAAGTCTATTGTAAGCCAAATCCTAAGTGTTGTGGCCTGCTTTCTAAAATTAATGGCTAAAGAATGCCTCGTGTCCGGTGACCCGAGGGAGGTAAAGAATTGTTTGTAAGGTATATTGAAAATGAAGAAAATAGAAGACACGGAACTTGAAATAAAACAACAATTAGAATCTGGCTGCCAGAAGACCCAAGGGGTCTTCTTGGCCTGGGGGCTGTCCCAAGATGGGACAACGCGTATGATTCAATAATCCTAAACAGAGGGTGAGAATGATGGTCGCTACATAGTGTTCGGGACGCAACAATATACACGTCATTTCTGTAAGCTGAAGACAAACCAAAATCTATTTTTGGCATCTTAAAATATTGTTATTTATTGTGAACAAATTCACCATCGTTTTCCCTAAATCATTCTACGATTGCAAATTATTGTCCAATTTACTCGCAAAACCAGCAGAAGCGTATCAGCTCATCGCCTATTCGTCCCTTCAGCATATTTCACAGACCATTACGTCGACTATTTCTTATAGCAGGCTGTAATTACCCTCCCATCGATCGATCGATTCTAGAAGCCGGCTCCAGGATGACCGGCGCGATACGAGGCCACGATTATGTATGCAAATATGCGGCAGAATTCCTGCACTGACGGGCATTATGCGTCGAAGTACGACGGAGCCACGGGAACTTCCGACATGGCGAGACAGACTGTCGGAAACATGGGCAAACAATTGGGTAATGCACGTCGCTTGCGCAGGGAACGCGGCAAGGATTTCGGTCGCGCGGAAATTTCTGCGGTTTCGGCAAGTTCACGCGCTCCGACAGCGTGAGAACCGTTCGTTCTCACCGACGAAACGATCAGCCCTCCAGTCGTTCGCTCATCGCTCCCGTGGTTTACAAATTTTCTGCGGGGACTTCTTTATCCGCGCGAACGAGTTTGAAACGAGCCACGCGTCAATATTTGCCTTCGCGAGGGTTCCAAACGACCAGCGTTAGGCCCACCCCGTGATCCTGCCGATGAATTTGCGTGTGATGGTACATGTGAAAGGGGGAGTCCACGTGCTTCCTTTCTCGTGTCTTCGAGATAGTTGAGGATATTTTCTAATTGATGGGTCAGGGGATTGTCGGGGGGTCATTTCTGGGACAAGGGGTGGGTTCCGAGGGTGTGTTTTAGAGTGAACTGGGAGCTTTTGAATATTCTATAGCAAAGGCTTCTTAAACTTTCATTCGGGACAAGCAACGTTCGAGGAAGACAATTTTTCGAGATATCGAATACGTGTTGTGTATGTATATGGAATAAATAAATAAATAAAACTGGTGGTAACAGAAATTTAATTTTATATAAGTTTAACACTAGAACTACCGATCTTTAATAGGTACATAATTATAACGTGCACAGATTATAGTAATTTCAGCGATACGATGAATATGAGTGAATATATTGATTACAGTTCTTTCTTAACCCTTCATGGGTCCGTGTAACTTTCAAGTTACATGCAAATGTATGGGTATTTTATTAAATACTGCATTCAACGTTATCGTCTTGATCATTCCAGTTCGCGATTTTTCTTTAGATATATTTATTATTATTTTTACAATATCTCACGTGGATCCATTTTTTAAAATTCTAATTCTTTTTCATTTACCGGTTATTCGATCATGATAGGTTAGGTCCTCTATGGCCCCCTATGACCATTCTTTCACAAGATAGCATGGAAAATTATCTTGTCTATCTATTGCACATTATCTTGGCACAATAGTACAAACGTTGTTAATTCAAACTTTCAATATGAATTCGTTATAATAAAATTGACAAAACTGCTGAGTTTATTGGTTGATATTTGTTGATTTTATGTTACGTACAATTCTTATAGTCGAGAAAAATATATATTTTGTCCATAGATGGTTAATACGAGTTGATACCAATTTTATTCTTAAAGCAGGTGTATGTGGCCGGTGATTGCAAAAAGGAAAATTCTGGGACCAGTCATTGTCACTTTCTGGTGTTAAATACTTTGAAGAATGGGTTGTTAGTCGTTTGATATTAATGAAAGGAACTAATTATTAGAAAATTAGAATTCTATTTATTAATACGACATGAAAAAATCTATGGTTGTCGAAGTCTTTGTGGCCCCCTGACTTCTGTTATGCGATCATAACACGTGTAGGATCTTTTGTAATATTTCGGTCATAAGATAATAGGTTGAGTAGATTGGTAGATCATTATGGTGCAGGTTACAGAGGACTGATGATTGAATTTTATAATTGTTTGAATATCGAATTGATTTTTTGAAACATTTTATATAACAGAATTTTCTATAAAATAATAATAATGTAATAATAAAAGATTAAGTTAACACGTTATTAATCGGTGACGAGTTAACTCGTCTTTTCCTGCCCAAACTTTGTTGACCGATGACGAGTTAACTCGTCATTGCACTTGCATTATCTATTTCAATTTATGGAACCCAGGGTGATATAGAATATTGGGGGTGAAAGTGATTTTGAAATTTGGATTACAAAATAATAGCCGGTGACATGACAGTTTCTGTGCAAAATTGCCAGTCAACAAAGTGTTAATTAACTGTCTATCATGTTGAAAGCTATTCAGGGTTAAGGGTGTATTCTATTGGGTGTTCCAATATTGAGTAGATTTCTTTATGCGTTTCATGTCATATAGAATTTTTTAAAATATTCTAATAAAATAAAAACTTATGTCAATCAACTGTTCATCATGTTAGGAACTATTAAGGATCAAAGGTTGAATTTTATTCTTTGCTCCAAGATTAGATTGGTGTTTGGAAACATTTCATATATTTGGTTAGATGTTCGAAGAACTTTATGCATATATTTAATTTTGAAGAATTTTATATTCAATTGAATTTTGTAAAAATATTCTAGGAATTGAATTTTCTCTATGTATTTTTAATTTTTAATTTTTTAAAGTATTTCATAGTTTATTGAATTTTTCATAATATCATAATAACAGGATAATAATTGATTCAATTAATGTGCAACCATGTTAAGAGGTTTAAAGGGTTAAAGGGTAGAGCGAGTAAACGTGTTCTAGAATTAAATTCATGTTTTGAAGCATTTTATATTGTATAGGATTTTTGATAGTATTTTAACAAGATAAAAATTGGAGCAATTAACTGCCCATAATGTTAAACATTATTAAGGATTCAAGAGTGAATTTAAAGAGGCGGAGTGTAAATATATTTATGAGAATAAATATATTCCAAGGTTAAATTTATTTATTTTCGAAATTTAATTTTTAAATTTATTTATACTTTGAATTTTAAACGGTATTAAAGTTTTCAATGCGGTCTATCGTATTAAAAATAATTCAATTATTAAATTTCAAAATTTATTCATTTTATTGACATAGGAACATAACAATAAATAATTATTTTTACGTAATACTGTTACTATTATTCATATACCTAATTACTATTATTCATACATACAATATTTAAACACACTGCATAGTTCCAATGTTTTAAACATAAGCAGTAAGTACTATTCCATGTCTGAATTGGTTTCTTGAAGTATTCTATTCCAATTACTTTCCAATTACACGATGTATATTGTATTTTTCATAATATCTTAATAACAAGGTTAAAAATTGAATTAATTATCGATCAACCATGTGAGAGGCTATTGAGCGTTAAGTGGTGGATATTATTATCGAGTTCTAAAGTTTAATTGGTTTTGTACAGTAATTCACACTGTATAAAATATTTAATAACGTTCTAATAACAAGGTAAAAAGTTGAATCAATCATCGACCAACTACATTGGAAATTATTGAGCAATAATGAATTTCATAACCGTGTTCTAAAGTTTAATAGATTTTTTGGAGCATCTCATACTACATGAAGTTTTTCATGGCTTAATAACGAGATAAAAATTCAAACAATTATTGGTCAAATATATTGAAAGCTGAAGGTTTTATGATAGTATTTTTCTATTATTACAATTTTATTTCGCACAATATTGGAATTATACATTTTAGCAAACTGTTTTCTGCATTGAACTCAGCTACAACGTGGAACGTATGCACTGTGACTTATGAATGTGTATTGTACAAGAATTATTGGAAATTTTCGATGACGATGTATATTATACGATCAGTATATGGAGATGAACTGCGTTTTATTGCGTTTGCAATTTCATGTCAGGATTAAACGCGAATATTCCTAAACTAACAGAATATTTGGTTGGTTTTTATTTTAAGAAATATTTCGATGTAAATAAATCATACCTTGAATATTTATTTTTAAATTAATATTAGTACGAAATTAAATTAAACGACTGTGTACTTATTGTCATATTTGGAGGATATTATAATCAAGCAATGCAAACAAAATGTATAATTAAATTGATGTCAATAAATATCGAATTTCTTACTTACGATAATTTGAAATGTGGTATTTGTAGAAAAGTGCTTCTGGAAGTATATTAAACACAATTACATTTGCTATCACATTTGTTTGTTAAATAAATGAAATTTTAATACTCGAAATTTGAAAATGTAGGTACCTTAATATGCATTTCAAAGTTCATATTTCAAAGCAAAATTTAACTTTTTATATAATTTATACAAAAGGAGGACTAGGAAACTTAAAAAGAGAATTTTTTCATTAATTAAGATTTATTAATTTATTGGAGATAAATTAGTACAAAGACAGCAGAAATTAAACCCTTGGTTTAAAACAACGTTTTTAAACTGATTGTAACGAGTTTGAGAATTCGTGTAGATAAACTCGATTACGACAATTATCCAATAATAACCAAAATAATTTTCAAATAAGATTAAATTTATATTTGAAACCATCACTATTACGTTAAATAACAGTCAGTTGTAAACAGTATCATAAATAGAACCATGCTGATACCAAAATTACGGAAGAAAAAATACCAATAAGGATAATTTTCACATTTAATAAACAATAAATTCACGTTTAAAACAAACAACTACTCATCAAATAGTAGTAACTCAAAAATGATACTATAAATAGTACCATAATACTATAAAGCACAACACTAATAAAATCAATTTTCAAGTAACACTCAACTCACAATTAAAACATCCAAGATTTCATTAAATCACAACTCAAAGGTAATACTATAAATAATACCATAATATTACAAAGTACAAAATTAATAAAAATAATTTTCGAGCAACACTAAATTCACACAAAACATCCAATATTCCACGATATCACAACAATTCAAAAGTAACACTATAATAATGCCATAATACTATAAAGTACAACACTAATAAAATTAATTTTCAAGCAACACTCTACTTATAATTAAATCACCCAAGATTGCATTAAATTACAACTGAAAGGTAATGCTATAAATAATACCATAATATCACGAAATATAACAGCAATAAGAACAATTTTCAAGCCACACTAAATTCACACAAAACATCCAATATTCCACGATATCACAACAATTCAAAAGTAATACTATAAATATTACCATAATACTATAAAGTACAACGCCAATAAAAACAATTTTCAAGCAACATTAAACTTACACTTGAAACATCCAATATTCCATTAAATCACAATTCAAAATTAATACTATAATAATATCATAATACCATAAAATACAATATCAATAAAAACAATTTTCAAGCAACACTGAACTCACAATTAAAACATCCAATATTCCATTAAATCACAATTCAAAATTAATACTATAATAATACCATAATACCATAAAATGCAATACCAATAAAAGCAATTTTCAAGCAGCACTAAACTCACACTTAAACACTCAACAATTCATTAAACGATAGCCACTGAAAGACACCACTACGTTGGAGCAGCAAAGCCACGAAGGATCCACGCTTTCAATTTCTTCGCATCAATAAAGTCGCCAACAGCAGATCCACTTCCCATCGCGTCAATTGCTGAAAACCGTCTGATATTCTTCGACCAGTGGACTTATGCCGAGCACGTGCTTGTCCTAGGGCCACTCTTCCTAGACGAGATTCTATTTACAAATCCTCGAGCAGTGGAGGCCATAAATCGTTTCTGCTTCTAAGGACCGTCCAGGCGCTTCGTATCCAATATTAAGCTGCCCATGAAGATGGCCCTATTAATATGGTGTGCAGAGGCACGGCGATCGTTTACACAGCGCTCTGTACTATATATTCTAAAGCTGAGAAAATCCCTCGGAGAAGAGAGGAAACTTCGCTCTTAGATCCGGCCGCGTCAGTATTAAGCCGCCCTTGCTGTGAGAGCTGGTGCACACAGTGCTGGTGTCCCTCCAAGTTTCACGGCGCCAGCCAAAGTCCCACGGTGTCTTCGATTCTAATTATCGACTGGCTCTGCAGCGATATTATCGTCGATCGGTTGTCTCTGCTGCTATATATAGTTACTCGATCTTCTATCGGATTTTCATAACGACCCATACGTGTGTCTCCATCCTGAGACCCTGCAACGATGGTATGCCAGAGCTCAGCACGTGAATCAGACGCTTTATACAGATAAGTCCGAGGATGGTTCACTTTGAATGGGCAAGAAGGTGATGAATATGGAAAGTTCAGACTGATTATGATTATTGAGTCACAGTGTGGAATTTTAATAACGAATTCGATAGGTCATAATCATGCACTGTGGTTTGGGTTGGTGACCAGATTTTTCTGCGGTTAGGGTCTTCGAGAGAGAGAGAGATCTAAGTGGCTTTCAAGAGACAAAGCAAGAAGTGAACAATGGTGTTCGAATTTCGCGTGAATGCTTGGTGATAGATCAATGGGATCATTTTGTATGACTTATTTGAACTTCTAAGTACTATTGATAGTGAGTTGTTAAATTAAAAATAGAAAATAGGAGAAAATAGTACAGGTATTTTGTATATAACACAGTATTCTTCCTTTCTAATGAAATTATAAACATATATTTGTATAAAATAATTTTTTCGCGGAATGAGATAATAAGAACTACTGGAAAAGGTCATCGAAAATTTAATATTTACAAATATTATACCGAGATATTTTATTTTTCCTTTTCTGAAATATTCTGTGTGAATTAAAACTTCGAGTTTGTCTGCTAATGACAGTACAAGGCCACTGTAAATTTAATATTTAAAAATACTATACAAGTTATTTCATACTTTTTTGATCTTCCATAAATTTTATAATAGATTCCCGATTATGTCATTCGATATTTTTCATTTGAACGAAATTGCGTGTCGTCTCAGATCATTTTTAATCGGTGTAGTTTGGTTAAAAAGGTACTTTCGTTAATTTTTTGAACCTAACCTTATTTTCTATTTCGTATAATCAAATGTTCATTTTTAAACCTAACCATCGTGTTATGTAAAGAGTGCCTGTGATTTCAATTTACAAGAAATTAAATTCATGCACTCGTAATAAAGTCTTAATAAGGTAATAGTTAGATGTTCTTTCATCTACAAAACTTCAACGGAAAAATTGCTCCAGTGGAGTAGACACATTTCATGATTACTTATCTAGAGGCTACTGCAATATTAAAACATTTATTCACATTTAACATACAACATTTACTAAGACTTACGAATTCCCTGCTTTTTTAGATTTCTTAATTCGCAATTATTATCTTAGCCCACCAACTGTTTACAATAAAAGCAACACATAGAAATCAATTTTTTAATCAATACCTAATTCCGCACTTTGAGAGAAAATAAAATTGTAAATTTATTTTTATTTTCTGTGTATAATTATATAATTTTTATAATACGGAGTTTATGAGAAATGTTAATGAATGTCCTATATTACAGACGATCGTTAGATCCATATGTCAGGAGGCTAGAAATTACTGTATAGGTACAGAAAACCGGTATTTCTGCGTACCACATGGACGGTTGGGACCTGGTGTCTGCGCCCTGTATAGCGATAGACATGTCATAAGCCCTTGACACGCCATATAGTGCGCAATTCGTGGATACCAGAGCTGTTTCCCCTTGGACATAGTCCCCTCGTTAACCTGTACTACCATCTTACTAACCTCCCAGTTACCAAAACGGAAGGAATACTCGTATACCAAGGATCATTCCAGTTGTAGCGCCTGTGCGTTAATCACCTGCTTCTTAAAATTATTTATTAAACGAATTTTTATAAAATGTATCTTCATGAATATCTTCAAATTAGCCTAAAAAAGTCCAGCCTACAAAAGTATCATTAGTTCAGAATGTTCCAAGGACTGGGAACAATACTGTAGGGTATTTTAGTGCTCAACACTTTGACTGTCACGGTGGTCATTGGTGAACAGAGCGATTGAACTACTTGAACTACGTTGAACTACATTGAATAAAAATTGACAGTTAATGCATTTCGAATATAATCGCTAATTAGAAGATACTTTGAAATAAAAAGTGCCCTATTGAACAATTAAACATTTTTATTAGAACATGAAAGAAATATTAGAACAAATCTTGCATCTAGCGGTGCACTCCCGTGGCGTCCTGAGGGAAACATGTGATTTCGGCGTGGCAGTCAAAGGGTTCAGGGACATAATTACTGTTATGGTAAAACTCAATAGTGAAGTAAACTCTACATTCCAGCGGTGTGGGGGCGATCCCTTCCCCCTGTGTTCTGTCTTTTGTCACCAGTCTTCTGAAGACGAGCTTTTGACCTGTGCAGTCCTAAACAGGCCAGTTCTAACCATTTGCCCGTTCAATAAAGATCTACATAGTTTGTCCGCAGTTCTCCACTGACTACTATTCCTTGCGTTATAACCCATTTAACAATTACAAAAGTGCGAATGCGTAGTCTTGGGTTTAAGTGTGTTCCGTCGTGGAACAAAGAAGACCCGTTACGGTCTTCCAACAGCCAGGTCTTAGGGTCGAACAATTCGGCATCGGAATTTCCCGCTCCATGCCTTCAGCATGTTTGACTGCTGTACCTTTTTTCTTTTGACTTCTCGTGTCGCGGAACACGAGAATCCTGGAAATCCCTAATTTAACGAAATTAGGCGACGGCTCTTAAGACTTGGCTGACAATAGGCCTGAGGGCTCCACGTGGTCCGCACACGTTGGAAGCCTCAGGCCTTCGCTAGGGGTAACAAACGGCCGATGGGGTCACCGGCGCGCGGGTGAACCCCAGGTACCCCACCTTGGAGGAGAGGGTTTCCTCCACTATCGTGGTTTTTCGGGGGAACCTTCCCTCACTCCAAGGTAACGGATTCGCGGACCAAGGGAACGCCCTTGGTCGACGACACTTCCGATCGAACACTCAAAGACATCGGTTCTTTGTAACGACTTCCGAACGAGCTCTCAGAGACATCGGTTCTCTTGAAAACAGTTCTCTTCGAATCATCAACACGCCAAGGTTCTTTTCGAAACGTTAGACCGTCGTAGAGGCGACGCTTTTCTGCTCGTGCAACTGAAACAGTTGCCCAATATTCATTTGGCGGGCAACACATGTCGTAGTCGCGGGACGGCCGTACAACCCGTCGGAAACACGAGAGTTTAGATCGCGACGCGACGCGACAAAGTGAATACATGGAAACGCTTGGATCGTTTTACGAAAACGAGTAATAATAAACAACAGCCTTTTAAGCCGTTTAGGTTAATATTTGCGTACGCGTGCGGAAGGATCAGAGTGATTGCGTGCAAGGACATCGTGTGGAAGATCGTGTATGACATGTGCGAGAGGATCGAGTGGAAGAAATCTTTAAGGTAGTGTTTAATGCAAGTGAAGAGAGAAAATTTAGATATGCATTTGAAGGTTTAGGGTACGCACGAAATGAGTAACTAACCCCTTGGCTACTGTGGACGCATATACGCGCTCAGAAATTTTGCTTTTGTGACACGGAAGGCACATATTCAACACAGTTTGCTTCTGTGACACGGAGGGTGCATATAAGCGCTCAATACAGTTTGCTTTTCTGAC
The DNA here is from genome assembly GCF_001483705.2 of Eufriesea mexicana. NCBI lineage: Eukaryota > Metazoa > Arthropoda > Insecta > Hymenoptera > Apidae > Eufriesea > Eufriesea mexicana. The sequence continues at coordinate 313,665 of NW_016909418.1, forward strand.
ACGGAGGGCGCATCTCTACCCAAAATTTTGCCGTTCTCGACGGACATTGTAAATGCGTTTCAAAATCTGCCGTAGTCAAAGGGTTAAGTAAGATAGAATGAGTTTGGACGAAGAAAGAATGCGAGGCTTAAACAAGTATGTAAGAATGTGTAGCGACCTCGAAACATACAGAACGTTCGATAGCCGGTCACAAATCACGCGGAGGTATACAGTGCTGGACAAGAGTGTTGGCACAGCATGGTTGTTGTGGTACAAGTGCTTATAACTACTAAACAAATTGATTTGAAGGAAAAACTTTTTGACATATTCATTTATTATCTATTCTAGTTTTATTATATAGTAGAAGTAATAATATAAATACATTGATTCATGAAACAATAACAAAAATGTATTTATTGAACATTTTATGGGTGGACCAAAGTATTGGCACAATACCACAACAAGCATGCCAATACTCTTGTCCGGCACTGTATAACGCGGATTGTAGTTCTAGAAATGTCAGAATCCTCGAGAACGTTCCACGACGCGTGCCCTCAGCAAAGCAAAAGGACGATCGGGCAAACACACGTGCCAAGGCGCGGGAGCACGTGTCGCGGATCGTAGTTCTAGAAAGATCAGAACCCTTGAGAACGTTCCACGATACGTACCCCCCGCGAAGACAGACGACGATCGGGCGCCCACGTATAAACTGAGAGTTTCCGATCGCCAGGGCAGTCAAACCTTCCAAAGATGAAAGCCAAGACAGTTTGAAATAGAGAATGTTAGCGTAAGGATAGTTGGAGCACAGCGTTGAGGCAGTGAGCAATAGAGTAGGTCAGTTGTGTAAGAAAACCGCTAAGAATCGGGCCCAAGCGATCGCCGACAGGCGGATAGCGGTGGCTTTGTACCCACAATGAGAAGCCCCCAGCGAGAAGCATCGACAAAGGAAGACCCCATGCGTACCTCAGTTCAGTTCGTTGAAGACCCTCGACCGAGCAAGAGATTGATGTGTGAGGAACAAACTTTTTGAAACAAGAAACCTTCTTTACTTTTAACCCGAGTCCTTTCAGTCCCTCGAACCACATGACAATCTTAACACTAGGTTTACGGACGCTATATGTATCTCTATTTCCAAGGACACCTGTCAGATGACAGGTAAAGGAAACCACGTGCCTTTCTTTTAACGATGAGTTTAATTAAAAAACAATTATATATTATATTAACAGTCATAATATAAGTTAACTAAATCTGTTACCATCGTATAATTGGAGCAACCCTTCCGTCAAATTGGCGGGTTCCGTAAATCTAGTGTTAAAAAGACTTTCCACTGAACTCACTAGCGCCACCACGACCCGTATCTCCGATGAACGATCGAGAGCGAGAAGCATCGACAGAGGAACACCTCTGCACGTGTGTTTCGACCTTAGTTCGTAAATATTCGTAAAAGGTGTCAATCTTGACAAAAATATTGATGCGTGAAGAATAAACCTTCTGAAATAAGAACCTTTCTTTAATTTTAACTCGAGTCCTTTCGGTCCCCCGAACCACACCTCCTACATGACAATTTTAAGAAGACTTTCCACTGAACTCACTAGCGCCACCGCGACCCGTATCTCCGATGAACGATCGAGAGCGAAAAGCATTCGTAAAAGGTGTCAACCTCAACAAAGAGATTGATGCCTGAAGAATAAACCTTCTAAAGCAAGAAGCTTTCTTTAATTTTTGTTGTAGAAACAGTGGATAGGTTGCGGTTCACTAGGATAATATCTCAAAGTCAAAATAACTATACGTGCTTTCTTAGCGGTAGCTCGGAAGTGCCTTCCACCGTTAGGTCTTTATTTGAATAGACAAAACAAAATGCCAGATGTCGCTAGGAGCGTCTAGCAACTTGGAGCGGGAGATTAGAACTCTCGAACAATTTTAACCCAAGTCCCTTCGGTCCCCCGAACCACATCTCCTACAGTTGTAAATAGCGAATGTTAAAGCGCGTATAGCGAAAGTTCAACCTTTAATTTCCAATTACATTTCTATTTATCAATCAGAAGTAGTGCGTACTTGTGCTTTCCTAACCTCGTCATACAATATGCACTGCACATTGACAGCCAAGTCTGCTCATTGTAAATTGGCCGAAATTCCGCTCTGTACCAAACTTCGCTCACCTCGAGATAGATCCAATAGTTGCTATGAGAACGTTAATAGAAAAAATACAATGATCGGTTTATTAAATTAAATTAATAGAAGATACGTCGAATTTTCATCGAGGAGTTTGACAATGGCAAGTTTTGGACAAGTCAGATTCGAAAGAACTTCAAACCCAGTCGGGCATCGGGGAAACTGATTGAACAACGGGGTCAAAAGTCACGTCAGTTTTCAGTTCCAAAACCAAGTTTTACGTGATGCTTTGGCAGATGCATCGACAATCGTGCAAGTGTAAGTAAAGATCATGGACTTCTTTCAAGACACTGTCTCAGTACACGGTATAGTCTGCTTCTTCTCTTTGTCGTGCAATGCTGTGTGATTCGATTTGTTGATATAGTATATTTCCTGTCAGAAAATTCTAGTGATTCGTCTTTAAAATTATGTTATAAACAATTAATTCAATGTAGTACGATAAATTAAAATTCCTTCCATCTGTCAATTGAATGCATAATACTGTAATATTTATAGTATACTATAGTGAGACACAGAAGTAATTACAAATATTCTGAAGCTTAGATGAAAATACTATTATTGTTTTATAACAGAAGTTTCAAAATTGTTTGCAATGAGAATATTTATTAGATTAAACAGTATTGATAGGTTATATGAGACACATACATTTAACTTAGAAAGTTTTATACTGTAATATGTTAATAATATAATATTTATATAAT
>NW_016909418.1:318787-326830 GCF_001483705.2 Eufriesea mexicana
GATATAGTATATTTCCTGTCAGAAAATTCTAGTGATTCGTCTTTAAAATTATGTTATAAACAATTAATTCAATGTAGTACGATAAATTAAAATTCCTTCCATCTGTCAATTGAATGCATAATACTGTAATATTTATAGTATACTATAGTGAGACACAGAAGTAATTACAAATATTCTGAAGCTTAGATGAAAATACTATTATTGTTTTATAACAGAAGTTTCAAAATTGTTTGCAATGAGAATATTTATTAGATTAAACAGTATTGATAGGTTATATGAGACACATACATTTAACTTAGAAAGTTTTATACTGTAATATGTTAATAATATAATATTTATATAATAATATAATATAATATTTAGTAGCATAATTCTGTAATATACGTCACATTTCAATCATGTGACACAATTCAGGGAGCACTGAATTGCTTCCCTCACTCGAACTCTGGTCCTTCCAGTTTATAAGCTGATACTCGACACTAATCGTTTCTTCAATACGAACTCATGTACGTGACAAATTTCCATTATACGAATTCCCTGATATTTTGATAAAGTATAATTTTATGATAATCTGATTTTGATTTCTGTTTACGTAATACTGAATTTCTATTTCTTTTATTTTGGCAACAGATTTCTTATTTTAAGTTTATTTAGTACTGCACTAGTAAATATTTCTTCAAACTCAATACGATACGTATTCCTATTAATAAGAACATAAAATTTGTATCGTAAAGGAGGAGCAATCGTTTCAATCCAACAATTGCAAGAATAAAAACTAGTTGAAAATAAAAAGGAATAACTATCTTGATTGATCAGGATCACGTAAAAATACTATGAAGTAATGAACACAAAGTTATGCTGCAAAATATAGATACCTTTTGAAACCAAAGGCTTAATTAAAACATGTAAAATCTTGTTAACAATATAATATAAAAGGACACTTTATGTATGTATAAATATCTATCATCGCCATTGGAGTAATTATATTTTCTTGAAAACCTTTTTAAAACAGACTATGAGCAGTGAATATTATTTCCTTGCTCACCTTCTCTAAAAACCTCTATTTATAACACAAAGATAAAATTATTTTCTATATTTCTGACAGTAAAATGACGTTTACAAGATAAAGTATTCAATTCTAATAATCTAACTACCAAGACGATATTAATTGTTATACGAGTATGAATTTACAAGTACGACTGAAAAATTTCTGAAAAAAACATTGTAAAAACAATATGATATACCTAGCAAGAAAAATATTCCAAGATTATATTTAATTATGTAATTAAAATTAGAAAACAATTCAACGATATATACGATAGTTACGAAAACCACTTATTGGAGATACGAGTCGTGGTGGCGCTAGTGAGTTAACACTGTGGGGATCCTCCCCACCATCATTTGAAGTTGGCGATCGCAGGTATCCCTCTGTAGCGGCGTAGCTAGAAGGGACGGTAGGAAAAGGAAGGGATGCCTTTCGTCCCGGGCCTGCTAGTGGACTCATCAGTAAGGCTACCCTAGCAGGCCCTGCCTTAGACACTGGGATACTATTGGAAGGTCGGGAAGTTATATATATAAAATATGTATAAGAATTAGAGATTTTCCGAGGCTTGCGAGAAAGTCCTAATAAACACTAAACGTACAAAGCAGAGTCAAATGACTCTTTTCAAAATTTACTTTATAATTGTACATTCATTGTTACTTATTCCGCTCATCTGATTTTTCGTAAATTCTTATATCATCTGATTCTCTAATTCCTCGCTCTCCATTTTTCTCTTAACTTATTGTTTACCAAGAAAGCTTACCCACGAAGGGATTAAACTTTTCTAAGCAAGAAAAATGATTTTCATATACATTCGGACCAACTATATTCACTATGAAAATGATTAAATTTATCCACCTTAACTTCTCCTGACAATAAACTGACGTTTACAAGGCAAGGCAGCAAAAGCTAGTAATGGATGTTGACCTGAGAAACTGTTGTTGAAATAATTCATAGCTACAGCGAATAGCAAACATCCTGTACGTACTACGAGTATTTAACGTATGTACGCGGATGGAATAATGGCGGACGGATGCTGAGCGATGTAAGCGCTACTAATCCGTCAACTATGCAAACGTCTGGCCTGAGAGCTCTCCTATATAACGAATCGAGAAAATAGAGGACTCGCTGTCGATGTTTTTCGATTCCTCCTGACTAAGACGGATCGTCGATGGTTCACTGTGATATCCTGTAGCGGAATTTCGACGCTGTATATATATGCATTTCAGTCAAATGTGTTGGCAGTTCCGACGAAAAATAAGGTCGGCAGGCTGTCGTCGCAGAAGTAATCGATCACGATTCGGAGGTATACGTAATCGCTACATATCATCCTTCTTGACCATCGTATAATCATCCTTAAAATACAATGTTATCGTTGCGTGATGAATTACGATGAGTGAATAATGGCTCTAATGGAGCCATCCGTTTTGATAAGCGAAATTGACCGTGCGTATGCTCGTTATGCACTACTGTCCACTTTCTAGTGACACATGATGCAGCGGACGTGTATTGATACGTATTGGTTTTATCTTTGTTCGGCTGATATCGTCACGTTTATTACGTACTCTATGCGTCTAATTTACTCCGTGTTATTACTCAAGGGAATTCTAGTTAATTATTTTCGTCGTGATCGATTCGAACGGTAATTGATCACGTTAGAGTTTAAAGTATTACATTTGAGATCAACTGAGCTGACGTCTAAAGGGAAGGAATGTAGAGGACCTAATTTTTCACGAAGAATAATGAAATATTCGATACTTAACACGAGTAAATTAATTTCACACGTGAGAAAGTTTTATTTTCACAGATTTCATATACCTCTTATGTGTATATACAATGAATTTGAAAATTTGGAAGCTCGAAATGAAGTATAAATTTTGAACTGAAATTTCCAGAATAAAACTTTAGAATGAAGAATATAGTGGATAGTGTAAGGAAAAACAGGAAACGAACTAATTATCCCAATTATGGGATTCTAACGGGGCTTACTAATCTAGCGACGCAACAGTCAGCACTGGCCGAATATTCTTTAAAACCGAACTCTCCCGAAGAGACTCCCTAAACAGCACTGTCTCACGAAACTATCAACTCTCCACTCTGTTCTCAACTCTCGACTCTCGACTCTCTCCCTATCTTCCAGAGCGGGCCCTTTTAAGCCCGTCTGGAAGGCACGGACCTCCCCCGAAGGAGGAGAAAGCTCCCCCACGTAACGCTCTGGAGTGGAAGGGATTCCTCCTTCGGGTTAGGCTCTTCCTAGGGTCACCCACGCGGGGACCCTTCCCGATCCACGTAACGCTCTGGAGTGGAAGGGATTCCTCCTTCGGGTTAGGATCTTCCTAGGGTCACCCACGCGGGGACCCTTCCCGAGAGGTGCAGTTTACGATAGGAAAAACCGGGGTTACGCGAAGCTACCTCACGTGGCCTGGCCCCGACTTTCCGAGACTCGTCTGGCCGCCAGATTCTAACGGGACCTCTATACCTGGCGAGGTCTAACGATATCCTACATTCTTACAATAGCGAATAGTGAATTAAAGTTATAGAAAAATATAATAACGTAGGATACCATTTCGAAAGAAATCGCGAATCGGCCATTGCCAACAGAAAAAATTATAAACCGATCAATATTTTCTAGAAGCAAGTTACCTTTAACAAGATAATTTTTAATTAACAACAAAAGAAATTTATTAATTATAATAAATATCGCAATAAATTATAACAATATGTATAATAATATATATAATATTATTTATCATAAATATTATAATTAAGGAAGTTCATCATTTGAAGTTTGAAAATAAACAGAATAAAGGAAATAGTCATTTATTACATACGTACAATATTTGATATAGTCGTGATATTTTGTATTTGGTAAGTAACAATAGATACCTCATTCCTGCCCACTATATTCTCTATAGATTACAGATTTCACTGTAATATTAACATACAATGAATCTATACTGTAGGATACCATTTCCAAAGAAATCGCGAATCGATCATCGCCAACAAAAACAAATTATAAACCGATCAATATTTTCTAGAAGCAAATGGAAAAGTTATTTTGGGTAACAAAATTAAGTTGCGTGGTCCCTACGGGGAGACGAAGCGTAGGTTAAGAAAAGCATAAAAGCAGGGCCCCTGGCGACCAAAACAAAGTCCTTAGAAATCAATTGTGACCAGCACGAGCGTGAGTCGCTCGGTATTGGAAAGAGAGTTAAATAAGAGTGCGTCTTTGTGTGTTTTCGTTTCGTTACCTTGGTGTTCCTTTCCTAAGTTAAATTAGTTTTATGAGTTTTGAGTTCGTGTTATTCTGTTCTTGTTCTTTTGTCAATTCTTGGTGTCTCGAAACCAGCTTCCGCCATCCTACAATATCAAACATTTATTTTGATTCTTGGTAATGTGCATATGGGTTTCGATATTATAGTGTCATCGATATTTCGGGAATAATTAGTTTCGGTGTTGTATCAGTTTTGATATAGCTTTGTTGGTATAACATCAAAGTGTCAGTACCAAAATTACTTCTATGCTGGGTATCTGTTTGCATACTGTAACGAAAACATGCCTTGCCTGTCTACATTAATGGCGATTGATTGATTTCTATTTTCGAAATCGGAGAACAAGCTAGTAAATGAGAATGAATCGTTTCGTTATCTTGGTGTTCTTTTCCTAAGTTAAATTATTTTTATGTGTTTTGAGTTTGTTATTCTGTTCTCGTTGTTTCGTCAATTTTTGCTGTCTCGAAACCAGTTTTCGCCATATACATATATACATAATATGAAGTTCGTGGAGTATTGTATGCAAAATACATTTTCAAGATTTATGAAAGTATTTTGCTAGTTAGATCATCTATGATATTGATCATTATGTGTGCTTGCCTTACTCTTATACATCCGAACATTCTTTTGACCTCCATAAGTACAATAATAATTAAATTTTCTTATTATGTGAATCTTTTTATAATTTTACATGCATACATTCGACACTTACGTTTGAACTTATATGCAGTTTTAATTTTTGAAAGTAAGAGTCCAATACGTGCATTTTATTCGTTAAATATTCGGGACCCAAACATGTGAATTTCGTGAGCGAATGTATATCGAATTTATTATCGTTATTTCTTTTTATTAAAATACACAACAAGCCACAATTGATGGTACAACCAGGAAGAAGTTATTTCCACATGAAAACATAAGTTAGAAACATACAATACATTTTTTTTTCACGTGAAACTTTTTTTCGAAAGAATCGAATTTAAATACGAATAAAATCTCGATATGTTCAATGTATTTATAAATTTATAGAAATTGTACAGTGCTAGTAAAATGTATTATGCAAAGTACCGTGCAAGCATTAAATGATAAGGGGATAGCATATTTTAACGTTTGATAAAATGAAGCACCAAAACACGTTAAATACTGTTCCTACAAAAATACAAAATATTTCTTAAAGAATTTCAAACTTCCGTGAAATATTTTTAACAATTTTCAACGTAATGAAATTCGTTACTCACATGTGTGTAAATAATATTACCTGATCCAATAAATACAAATGAAGATCAAAATAAATTCACCCACATTAAGGAATACCTAAACTCAACTTTTTCGAAAATTCAAAAAATTTTCCTCTTATGAAAAAATTATATTGTAAATCTTCTTCGAGTTATTTCTTGATACCAACTGAACTACGTTTTTTTAGCTTATGTCATTGATAATAGGATAGCTTATGTAATTTGTCACTGGTGTGTGAACTCACATGTGTGTGAATAATATTACCCAATCCAATAAATACAAATAAAGATAGAAATAAATTCTCCTATACCAACGAATATCTATAGTCAATTTTTTCAAAAATTGAAAAAATTTTCCTCCTATGAAAAAATTATGTCGTAAATCTTCTTCGAGTTATTTTTTGATACCAACTGAACTACGTTTTTTTAGCTTATGTCATTGATAATAGGATAGCTTATGTAATTTGTCACTGGTGTGTGAACTCACATGTGTGTGAATAATATTACCCAATCCAATAAATACAAATAAAGATAGAAATAAATTCTCCTATACCAACGAATATCTATACTCAATTTTTTCGAAAATTGAAAAAATTTTCCTCCTATGAAAGAATTATATTGTAAATCTTCTTCGAGTTATTTTTTGATACCAACTGAACTACGTTTTTTTAGCTTATGTCATTGATAATAGGATAGCTTATGTAATTTGTCACTGGTGTGTGAACTCACATGTGTGTGAATAATATTACCCAATCCAATAAATACAAATAAAGATAGAAATAAATTCTCCTATACCAACGAATATCTATACTCAATTTTTTCGAAAATTGAAAAAATTTTCCTCCTATGAAAGAATTATATTGTAAATCTTCTTCGAGTTATTTTTTGATACCAACTGAACTACGTTCTTCTAGGTTATGTCATTGATAATAGGATAGCTTATGTAACTTGCAATTTTCTTATTCAATCGACTGCACTCTGTCCATGAAACTAAATTTCCCTGTGACTAAACTTTTATGTCTCTTACAACTTCTGAACACTGCTTAATAATTCTCTGACATGGCGACAAATTAAGCTATTGACGAGACGAGCTGTAAGCACTTAATTTTAAAGTCTCCTTCCATAGTCATCAGAACACCGCAATAAAGTCCTCGTCTTAATTTTCTGTAGAATCGCGTACCACGATTACAGCTCACTTCCACGAAATTCGGGGCCTTGTGCCTTTATGACAATTACTATGAGCACTCGCTAACCGACGCAGTAGCGTTCTATTCCTCTGCGCCATTTCCCTAGGAAGTTGGTTACAAAATGAAGCTATCAGTCATCAGTACACAGCGAATATTTATGCAAATAACTTTTTGAGATTTCAGCAGAAATTTGTTTTGGTATCAAAAAATTCTAAAAACGTAATTTTTATTTTCCGTACTCCGTATATTTCATATATTTTGCATAAATGCGTAACTGCATACGTTACTGTAAATAGAAAGAAATATACAAGGTGTCAGTGAGCAAGAGATAAAACATAGAAGTCATTTTTACAAATATTTTAAGAATATATCTCACTTTTTAAAAATCCTATATAAATTTTCTTCTGTGTTATAAAGAATTAAGCAACTTTAATAAATTGTATACAACTAGTGACATTTTGAAAATTGTTTGGGTAATGGTCGAAGGGACCAGTATTGGTGCTAATAACATTATGTCATATAGAAATATCTAACAAGGAAAGTGCAAGTCCTTCGAGTCACCGATTTAATTGAAACTTTGTAGGTTTATAGATTTCATCACGCAGTTAAATAATATATATCATTATAGCTGCCACTACTCGATAGTTTTTGAGATATTTGCGATTAAAGTTTTATTACTTCGGTAACTACAGATTTATTTCCAGTGATTTTGAAGTGGTGTTGCGGCCTAATAGCGATACCCGAAAATCCCTATAATGTAGGTCCGGGCTTCGACTCCCGTCTCTAGTTGATTTTCTTTCTTCAATCGATTTTGTATTTTGTATTCATTTTTCGCCTATGAAAATAATGTAAATTAACAATTGTAAATCAAATTTCTTAATAAAAGAATTTATTTTTTACGATTTCTTACGCTAGTATATATTTGTTACAGAATAATAGGAATACAATACAAGGAAGACAATTTTCTATAGCAATCTTATTAATATCTAGTAAATATCTCAGAAACTATTAAGTAGTGGCGGCTATAATGATATATATTCTTAAACTGCATGACGAAATCTACAAACATACAAAGTTTCAATTAAATCGGTGAAACGAAGGACTTGCATTCTCCTTGTTAGATTTAGAAAAAGCTATTATACTACTTCATAATATAAATAAATATATGTAAATTTTTGTAGCCACAAGAAAATATTAATTTAAAAAATTCATAAATTAATTTGTTCGTGAATAATTAGATAACAGAACGGTGCAAATATTTATATACATATAGATATTTTTCATAAATTCATACTTTTGGAAGATACGAA
>NW_016909418.1:326851-334193 GCF_001483705.2 Eufriesea mexicana
TGCCATAAGTCAAGTTGAGAAATCCTGATCAAAGTTGCAAGAAATAAATATTCTTGTGTATATCATGTCCTACATATTTTATATATCTATTGCTCATTCCGACATGCAGAAAGGTTGTAAATTTAAGGAAAAACTTGATACAATGTATTATAGTAATTTGCTGCAAGTTAAAGAAAATAAATATCTTTGCATACGTGTTACATACATTTTACATATTTTATATGTATATCTTTGTATTATATTTGCATAGAGGTGTACCGACTAGTCGTTAGTTTCTCATTTGCAATGCAAAAATCACCGAGCCTAATCATTTTCCTACTTTAACGAAGAGTGTAAATAAGAAGCTGAGACGAAGAAATCATGTTATGGACGTACGTAGAATCTGGGGATAGGATGAGAGCAATGTATGGATTTAAAGGGGTATTTTTATCAAGTTACTGGAATGCTACAAAGATTCTGGATGCTCGTAAAGTCATAACGCTGGGTAAAATAATTTCACTAATTAATCAGTGCTTTTACTCGAACAAGTTGAAACGAGTTAATTAAAACTGAGCTACTAAAGCTACAGAAATTAGTGTAATTAACCTGCTAATAAAAATATAGGAAAATTAGCGTTCGTTAAATTGCTGTTTCAAACGTTGGAAATTATGAAATTTGTTAATTGCTATTACACAGGAATTATAACAGAGAATGAGGGAGAAATTAAGCTCGAGGAATCATGACGAAAACATGAGACCTGCAAAAGTTTAATTACTTCTCCCTTTATTCAGAATTTTGAAATAACATTGTTAAGGTACGAGTCACATTAGTCTATGAATAAATTCAACTTATTTTTATTTGAAACCATTACAATCTGTTCTATTTTTTTCTCATTTTCTCGAAGTACTTTTAGGAATATAACAATATAAAAATATAACAATATAAAATATATATCGTATGAAAAACTTGAACTATCTCACTATGTATTGATTTTGGTTTTACCTTGGAACGTTTTCGAATTTCAATTGTAGCGACCACACAATCTTTTGAAATTAACGATTTCTTTAGGAATTAAACAACTTTTTCAATTTTGAAATTTATATCAATTTTTAAACATCTTTTTGATAAACTTTGTTTATAATCTTGTGCAATGTGTTTTATAAAATTGACCTTTGTAAAAAGAAAGTCTAGTTCTTTTTGGGAGAAAAGTGTATTTGCGTTTTCCCAGGCAATATTCGTTTATGCGAAAAATGAAATCGTATGAATAAATATCTTTTGATATCATTCAATGTTCCCCTTTGCAATTTTATTCTGTCTGCAATGAAACTCGAGGTACATATAACCCGATCCAATTACATGATCAATTCTGTATAATGATATTTGACCTAATGCTTAATGAAACTCTGCTAGTCCTGTTTCGAATAACTAAATACTGCTATCTGTTATTTGAAAATTTACATATCTTCGATATTGATATATACGTACCTGTATATATATACCTGTATATACTTGAGAAGTAATTAAAATGTTTTAACACGTTATTAATTTCAAGATACTTAAAGTTTCTATTTAAAATTTTATACGAAATTTCTATTTTCTTATAGAAATCTATGTACGACTATTATTATAGTATATAATGTATATATCACTATATTATACAGTAGTATTGAACTTTGCACGTAGATTATTATGTTATAGAATATAATATATGTACATAGCACTAAAGTATATAGTGTATATACTACTGTATTACGTAGTATACACATTACTATAATATATAGTATATAGCATGTAATAGTATACAATTCTATAGATACGTTGCTATACTGAATAATATATCCACTGCTATAATTTATAATTTTACATAGTCATATAGTATATATTCTAATTAACACTAGGATTACCAATTCTTAATGAACCTAACCTAAACATAGTGAGCATAGACGATAGTAATTTTAGTGGTACAGTGAAGCTAAGTAAATATATTAATTGTATTTTTATTTCAGTATGAGTCGACATCCATTTTTTTAAAAGAAGATTATGCTTTTAGTAACTAGAAAAATGAAAATTCTGGAACTAGATTCCTTTCTGTATTGGTAGTTCTAGTATTAGAATATACACTTTATATTGCATAGTATATCTACTATCCTAGTATATAGGACCTACTAGTATAATACAGAGAACTACACTGTGATTTAAAATTATAGGAAAGGTCTTCCGAACAATGGATAAAAGAACTGGGTTATTTGAAAAGACATTTAGTTAATTTCGTGACAAAATGAAACATGCCCTCGTACAAATTCCATCATTTTAATGGATTGACATTGTGTTCGTACTCTAGTTAGTCCCTAAAGCGATTGAACTGCGGTCGAGGGCCATCTTCGGTTTAAAAGCTTTCCTTAAGGTATGAAATGGAGGAAACTTCTGTAATTAACCTTTTGTACCTTAATTTATATTCGTGCTGACGTTCTCACTGCTCATTTTAGAATAGACAGTTTTATAAGAATTCTTTAATTTTTGAGGTTTTAGATGATTTCATAATAAATGAAGCAAGATAGTACTAGTTAGAACTAGCTTTTAACGTAATTTTTCAATCTTTAAAATTCAAATAAGAAGCTTTATAAGATTTCAAAATTTTCTAAGACAGAAAATCGATTATATTTTGCAAATGAAATATTTTGACTTAAAAACTGCGATACAATAAAAATTTCTACACAAGTTTTTATTGATTATAATTTTTAAGAAATGAGCACACAAATAAATATATAATAGAAACTATATATGTATAAACATTTCAAATTCAGATTCTCCTGCAATTAATTCACACTCGAAAATAATTTAAATTTAGTTTGTTCTTTTTTGAATGCCAGTAAATTAATTTTAATACTACTATAAGTTATTATTATTATGAATTATTATTTAATAGCTGTTATTATAATGTGATAGTATCATGAATTATATTATATTTTGTATTGCAATATCAGATATATTTGAAATTTTTAAAAATAATATCGAGTGAAGCTTTTAGAATTTCGAAGAGAAATTTCGAATATTTCGAAATGAAAAATTTAAAAAAACATAGTTCTTCCATTTTTATTTCGAAATATGTGGTCTGTGGTTTCGTGGTTTTAAAGTTCCGAAAAATCCATCGCCAGTATTAATAATAGTTGTATTCTGCACAGAAAGTGCAGAATTTGAAATAACAACAATTTTAAATATAAAATAAATAAAATAAATTAATTTTATGGACAGTAATGGTTTCCTTTTATTCAATACGTGTTAGAATAGTTATTAACAGTGAAATATTGCTTTAACAGTGGCATGTACAAAATAATATTTCATTTTGTCTAACAATTTCGTTTCACCCTGGTGTCCCATAACTGAAGTACACTGTCACCTATATAATCCAAACCTAACCTCAACTTCAAGGGCTATTTCCAACATGGATTTCGGTATGTAGAACAAAATATGTATTAAATGTTTCTGGTTAAAAACCACAGTAGGCAAAATGTTAACTAAAATCGAAATTTAGAAACTCTTTCTGCGAATATTTTTGAATTAGGCATTATACATTAACATTTAATGCATTAATATTTAATTAAGTAATATATGCAAGTATATATATGTAGTATATTCTGAATTATTTCAAATAGAAATTAAATTCAAGTGTTTTCTATTTAATCCACTATTAACAGGAAATTTATGTATAAAAATAATTCGGAAGTGAAATATTAAATTAAATATAGAATATAAAAATATAAAATTTTTATATTTGACATGTATCAAGCATAGTGGGGTTAGGTTAAACAGGTCTTTTTACTTGTATTCTAATATTGATATGTGAAAATATTTTAGGTACTCTTATACCTAAATAAATATTAAAAATTATTACAATAAAATTGTATATGTTATATATGTATCATTTATATATTTATTAAAATTATGTTACTCAGAATGAACTAATAGTAGATACAATATTATGACAAGCAATAAACAGCGGTATAACAAGTAAACACTGTTTCTTAATTTATATTTATTTATTTACAAAATTTGATTTTATAACCACTGGACTTTAAACGAAAATAATCTGTGAATACTTATGCCTTGAAAGCCGTTATTATTTTGTTGTTTTAATAACAGCAGTAAGATTATAAAGCGTTGAATCCAGTTAATCTCAAGATAAAATTTGAAAAATCTTTATTCCACCCTCTATTTACGGCTTTAAATGATTTTGTCTTGTTTGCGTATTTAAACGCGTTCGTCCGACGCGTGCGTCGTTTTTGCTCCATCAATCGGATTTAAGTCCAAGGATTTAGCTCGCAAATTAAAAATTTACAGCTTTTAAAAATAATCACTATTAAATATCCAGGTTTTCGTCATGTTCTTTTCTGTGTACTATAACGGATTTTAATCCGCAATATATCTCCATGCATTAAGCTGTACGCATTTCCTCTGATTTCCATAATTAGATCAACTCTTTCAGTAGAAAAGTTTCTTTCTCTTCAGCAGAACGTCATAAGTTCTCTCCATCACGCTTCATGGCTAAGAGTTGGTAGCTTGCATTACTTCTTGTTCAAATGTTGTCTCATATTGAAATAAAATGTTATTTGAGAGATTAATAATCTTAAAAAATTTATTATTCTAAGAATAAATAATTTTTAAAATAATCGCTAAATAATTTTAAACGAAATTTCCTCGTCATTAACTATAATTAACTCAAATTAGCTCAGTTCATGAATTTTATAATTAATTTGAAGAGTTCAATTTCTGTAATTCAGATTGTACTTCAATACGATCAACAAAACTAAAGTACTATGTTCATGATTAATTAGGGATTTATGGTAGCTCTAAAATTTAGTTTAATCTGTTGTATTCAATCGAGTTCAGTGTTTTAAGAATTTTTATTCTTATCAATTTAATAGCTCTACGAGTTCTCATCTGATCAATTCGATCAATCAATCAAATCAAAGATCGTGCCAGTTCTAATTATTATAATTTAGAAACAAAACCAACGTTCTTTGAATATCCTCTTTAATATAATTTTTGAGGATTCTGTTTTTCCAGTGAGAGATTTAACAGTCTAACCCTATCATATCCTAACTTTCTAAACGTGAGATATTACTAGACCTATTGATCCTAATGATAAGTGGAGGATCTAGATGAATCTAGTGAGGTCGCGAAGAACAATGATTCTTATCAGGATAATCATTTAAATGAAAGCTAAAATTTTATCTATTTTGAGATGATTTCGACCGATTAAACTTGAGATACTTCGATTACGCCAAATTCAGCGACCATTATCAACATTGTAGACTTTTATAATCCTACTACTATATAATAGTAGTTCAACATCCACGAATAAAGTTTTCATAAGACGAGGGACACAATGTATGATATTTTTATGAGTCTAATTATATGAATATTTTTAAAGGATAAGAGTGTCTTGCTATTAGGAAATCGTTTTATATTATAATTGAATTATTTAATGCCTCATTAAAAACAGAACAATCTTTAAAGACCATTTTGAATGGAGTATATAAAAACCGCAGAATTTGTTCCACAAACAGAGAATCAGAATTCGTGGAACCATTAAACGAAGCAAAACTAAACTCGTAAGATATTAGAACTTGTTGCAATTACTGAACAGAGACCTCAGTGGTACTCATTGAACCTCTAAACTGCAATATTGTGAACTAGTAAACCTCTTACTCCTTTTATAATCGACTTCCAATGCAAACTAGTAGTTAATGAAATATTAACAACTTCAAAATTAAAATACGTAAAATTTATTGTGTTGTAGACACTCATACACATCAATATTCGAATAATTGTGTCTACTACGTTAGCAATTGAAATGTATACGCTAAAGTGAAATATTTAAGACAATATGGTACACGTAGTAAGGGGAAGATTTCAATATTATACCAGTAAAATTAGAAAATAATTCAAGAATATATAGAATACTTACATTATATTTATAGAAGATATGGACCGTGGTGGCGCTAGTGAGTTAAATGGAAAATCACGTTAGGGCTGTCGTCACACTGTACCTTTCCACCTTTTAATTACCGACATTCTTCACTAATATTATACTTCACTTATGCAATATTTTTATGCTTCAACAACACTATATATTTTCAACAAATGTATCTTAAATGTTACATATGTAGTTGAATTATTTTCCAATGTTACTTATATAATTTATGAATTCTTCCTCGTATACATATCATTATCGAATCACGAATGCCATTTCGTTTTTAAAAACAGCAATTGTAAACATTCGTATACTTCTATGTATGAGTATATATAAAAATTCAAAACTTTTGAACAAAAGTATGAATGGACACAAACTACTAAAGAGTGTAACTTTCTCGACTCTCTCCTATTACTCACCATCCCCATATATCTCATACCAATTAAAATTCTTTCACATATAGTCTCTAGAAACCAATCTATAAATCTCCTTTTATTGCTGTTGAGAATATAGTAGGAAGAGAAATTATGGCGCACTTTTAACCGAGAACACGGGATATATTTCAAAACCTCGACTCTGTCGTTACTCTTAGAGCTCTTTCACACCAACATGCCTATGCGATACACATCCAGAACGCGTCCGATGCAGTGCACTCGTTAGATAGAGCTCTTTGACACAACGATACTTCTATCACGGTAGAAATACGTGCCCGATTGCCGCGGTAATACTCACAAGATACCGTACTTGGGAATATCGAAAATTAGTATTGCGCTACTTTCCATCGCTCTCTAGCTCTCTTGTCAAATTGCGTATATAATTGGTAATAAAAAAAAAAAAAAAAGGAAAAGGAAAATGACTTCGATTGCTTGACAATCAGTATTGCTATACGGCGTGTCACGAGAATCGTTGTCTGAACGCCCAAAGAATTATTTGCACGGTGCACGCATCACCACGCAAGTATTATCATGTGAAACAACTCATTCTCTATCAGAGGATATCAAATATTCAGATATTGCAAATATTTTTTCACAGAATTGCAATTTATCTCAGGTATACAGTCGGCATTCATGAAGAAAAGTATCGCGCTGTATACAGGGTGATTCACAAAACTGCAACAAGCTATACTTTTGTTCTACTTCGAGACAGGTGGAAATATTTTAACCCGTTTGCATCATGGCGCTACTTAAGGTGCAGTGTTCAGGCATCAGCGACGTTCAACTGGCGACTGGCCCTTATCACCGCGCGCGTATCAGCACCTACTCGTAATGGCAGTTAAAAGGATTTTCACGACAAAAGTAAAACTTGTTAAGAATATAATGAACCGATGTAGATGAGATGCTCACAAAAGGGATCAAACGTGATCTGTGGCATATGAAGAATATTCAGCAA
>NW_016909418.1:334239-349737 GCF_001483705.2 Eufriesea mexicana
AGTCGTAGCTCGCGGAATATTCCGCGCTCGGTGAAAGACGACTGCCGTGGCTCGCGGAATATTCCGCGCTTAGATGCAAATGGGTTAAAGGAGGATAAATGCTGTAGAGCCGATCAGATGGTGAAAATAGTTTTAATTTTAAATAGGTGAATAGTCATATTAACACGTTGAATCTGGCATCGGTCTCTGGGGATAGTGGACTTTTCGTTTGGACAGCGTCAGTCCGTGGGACTGACAGTATGAATTAAAAAATAAATATAGTAATTTTAATGATATTTATTGAAACACTCTAAACAAAAATATGGTTTGGTTTTTCATATATTACCAAACGTGACGACTTTTTTAGTCAAATTTCTGGCTGCCTTGCATCCGAATAGCATTGACTTTTTGTCGTAACATCGGAAAGGACAGCAATATTGGTGTCAGGCTCAACGTGCTAATGTCATCGACGTTTCTTAACACATTGCGTACAGGTGACGAGATATCTTGTCTTTAGCAAGTCGAGCATTGTGGCTCGACGACGAGATATCTCGTTTTCAGATTTCTTCGACTCAATCGATTATTTAAGGAATTAAAAATAGATCTTCTTGTTACGTTACCAGGATAACGAAGTCTCGTATATTTTTATTTTAATACCGTATGTGAATATAATACCAAACGCGAATTAAAAAACTGCATATGCTCCGCCCCACAAAACGTGTTCATAGCATAACTCTTACTTTAATTTTCGATAATTCTAAAGATTTTATTATTTTGTATTACGACTGTTACGCCGAAGGTTAGATGTGCCTCACTGCCCTCTCAGCGGATTAAGTCGTATATCTAAATGCGAAAGTTCAGAAAATTTGCAAGCACCAGACCCGACAGATTGGACCCACGTGGGACAGACCTACCAAGGCGACGGACGGACACCACTTGCAAATCACGTCATTGACAATCGAAAATCGGCTCCTCGACAGTTCCCTACTCCTCAGCCAAAGGTTCTTCCGTCACACCCTCTGTCCGATCAAAAATCTTTACTTTTCCTCCGCTAATATTTATCCTAACCAATCAGAACCAAACTGGAGAAAACACCGGACAGGACACGACGAGACACAAGACAGACCAAAATTGAGAAGTCAGTTCGTCTTCGACACCGATCACTGAAACATCGTACATATACTTATAAACGCGTGTTCAAAACGGCACTCCGATAAACGTCTCTACTATAACTATCGTATACTTTTACTATAAATAAACACTCTATTTTAACACCACACTCGGGATCCTTGATATTACAAAACTAATCACGCACTATTAATTTGGAGCGCGATAAACGTTCTTGGAAATCAAAGAGATTCGATACATAGGACGCTACAGCATATATATGCATCGTATAAAGTGTTTCTGGATTGTCCAAAAAGTGCGGCCCTGAAGCACGTTGCACGAGTAGACTGCCCTGCGCAATGTGTTAAAATAAATACCTAAATTCTTTTTCACTCCGAATCTTCTTATTTTGCACCAGACGCTTCCTACTTTTGCCACAACCAGGATAATCATCACACCCTTGATCCGTCTCGTTGCTATTAAATTCCCTCTCCCCAAACGCGTTTGGAGAGTTAGTTTACCACTCCGCGTAATAAAACAAATGGAAATAGCACGAGGAAGATAAGAAGTCAGTGTCTGCTGCGGTGGTCTTTGTACGTCTATGCAGCTTACTCGATCCGTCGGTCTATTTTGGTTTGGTATGCGGTAATTTGGACGCAGCGCATCGCGTCCCGAGGAAACCGAGGTTCAGCCGTTGTGTTCCGTGGCACAGGAAACGGGAACAGGCAGCGCAGAAGGATAGGAAGCCTCGAGTTTGCGGCACGGACAGTAGTGCGGAACGTTGTAGCATCGGCTTTCATCGTGGCTCGGCCGGATGCCGCCGCTGCCACGGAATTATACTTGTCTGCCGCGTAATTGCCGAGATTAATTATGTGCGAGATGAAATTCCTGGTCGGCAGAGTGTGACAATCCGCGACGGTTCGTCGTCTGCCTCTAACGAACGTGGCAGCGAGGTAACGTCGAGTGTTAAAGAGTGTAAGAGAGCAGAGACGAGGTGAGGAAGAACAAAGGGAAAGGTGAGAAGGAGCCCTGACTTTCTTCCAAATGACTTTTCGGTTGTGTGGTACTGCAAGTTCTTGAGCATCGACTGATCGTTGTACGTATCTGGTCTTTGAAGTAGCTTTGTGCAGTAATAATCCAGTCTTATGTATCTACCTCATTGTAAGGTAAATACTTACACGTGGAAGTATTCGAAGATTTACATTTGTTGTCAATAATTAAAATACGTGAGCTAAACTGAAATATTTATGATAATTTGATATATGTAATACGGAAGAAATAATTAGATTATATAGGTAAAATTGGAAAATAATTTAAGGATACGTGTTCGTAATATTCGTTCGTCGGAGATACGGGTCATGGTGGCGCTAGTGAGTTCAGTGGAAAGTCTTCTTAAGATTGTCATAAGTACTGAAAGATGTACGAATATGATATTGGACCACCTTATTCTTTAATGAATGTATCTTTCTACTAGTATAGTACGTTATTGTTACGAATAAAATATCCTACGAATATTTTTCGCGACAAACGAATGCTGCATGTTTGTAATAAATGTATTGTAAATAATGAACATATCAGTATTTTCTAATTTTACTGATACTATCTCTTAAATTTTCTTTCACTTTCAACATCAACACTGTTTTGGAGATTTCAGTTTAACATGCATTTATGTCAGTCATTAGAAAGAGCGTATAAAAAGATTGTAGTATTTTCAACTATCAGTGCATAAACAAATGTGTGCGAGACATTTGAAATTTTCTAGAAGAGGTACTTCTCTTCAACTTTGGCCAGATTTTGTTTCTATCGTAACTTAATTCCTGAAACAACGCTTTATAATATCTGTCCACATACGTGGCCAGTAATTGGGACCTATAGTAGTCATATATCAGAAAATTCCTCGATATGTAGGCGTTATTTATCGTATACAACAAAGAGGAACATACAGTCCACTAAACATTTGCAGATATGCAGAATTTTCTCAGAGAGGCGTCCGTCACTAATTGACGCCAAACAAGACTAACCCAGTAACTATACACAAAATATAAGTATATATTGTACTAAGTGTATATTGTTATGATATAGTACAAAAATTACGAAAATTATCCTATAATATAAGGTGATCCCCCCTAAAGGGGTTATGAAGTCTTATAGCTCTGTGGGGGTCCCCCCCCCCCCACCATCCTTCGAAGTCGGCTGGCCACAGGTATCCTCTGTGGTAGGTAGCTAGAAGGGACAGTAGGAAAAGGAAGGGATGCGTTTCGTCCTGGGCCGGCTAGCGGACTCATCGGTAAGGCTTGCTTAACAGGCCCCTGCCTTAGACACTAGGGATACTATTGTAAAGACGGGAAGTTGTATATACAAGAAACTGGGAGTTTCCCGAGGACTTGCGGGAAAGTCCTTGAAGGTGGAACCCATCTAGTGGCAAGGGCGAGAATGATGGTCGCTACAGCTCCTATGTTGATTGGTATCCTGATGGCCGTGTTGCTATGATAGGTAGCAGGTAGAAAGACGCAAGTAAGGGATGCGTTTCGTCCTGGTTCTGCTAGTGAACTCGTCAGTAAGGCATTCTAGCAGGCCCTGCCTTAGGCGGGGAATACTTAGGTAAGATAGGAACTTGTATTTATGGGAAACGAGGATTCACCGAGGATATACGAGATACCTCGAACATCCGCTTTTCATCTAGCAGTGAGGTTGTGAACGTTCGTCGCTATATACAATATTCTAATAAACTAATTTTTATACCGGAAGACTTTATGAACTTGCACAATCCTCAGATAGCACAAATGTTGAAACACGCGACCATATAAGCGGACAGTTCGTGGCCATATAAACGGATAAAGCCGTGTTCATATATGTGGATAGTACTATATAAATATTTCATAAGCAATGACTATTTTCTTTTGTGTATAATAGAAGTTTGTAAGTAAAGAGTGATTATATGTCTCCACTCTCTCTACAACCACTAAGGCCTTTCCGAGACAACTATTGCCTCACACGAAGTCCTCTCTTACTCTACATACCATTACGCATTTATTCTATTTCATTCTAATTCTCTGCCTCCTTCACTCGACTCATTTTGTCACGTTCACGCAAAATTCCTCAGTCATAAACAGTCATACTTGATTCTCTTGCACACGGACACTTTCGTCCTTCCGCACACGCTCGCGGGTATTAGCCTAAGCTATGCATTCATCCTTTTGCAACCATGTCCCAAACACTCTTCGCATTCTCTGAGGGTCGTATCTATGCCAATCACATATAAATTACGCCATACTGAAGCACAAATTTATTGTTTGTATTAATTATTAAAAGTTATGTTTTTTATGACTGGAGTACGTTTTTGCTCTTCATATATTTGGCATTGTGAATATCTATTCGGTATTATAAAGGTAAACGAATGCAAAATAAACGAAACATCCCGTATAGCTATATTTATATTACAATAAATATCCAAATTAATTTTGGTAAAAATAGTTCTGTCATTCTAGTAACTGTAATAAACAGGACACCTGAACCACTTATTTAATATTAATTTAGACAAACTAATTTTAATTTAAACAAAGCGAGAAATTGATGTGTAATGATGAACTATTTAACATCACTCATTAATATTCAACTTTTATTTCCATTTATTTAATTTTAACATCACAGGAGAGATGGAATACTATATCTGTAGCAATCAATAACGTATAATATATAAGATCTGATCACGAGTGTACCTTCAAACTAAAAGGACTTTTATTTCAATAATTAAAATAACAAATAGTGATACAATGGTAACAATGATGGTTACTTAAAAAGTATTCGAAAACGAGGTTTACAATTCGTCTAGGGACAATAACGACGTGAACAATACGAAGGCTACAATTGAAGTGAGTTGTAAACAGCATGTGAGCTACAGTCTATAGGCGGTGGTCAGTACGACATCAAACAGTATCCACATAGTACGTGACAAGGAATGGTTTACAAGCGTAAACAAAGTAAGAACGGTGCACAAAATATTCTGAACTACTAAGTTCAGTGGCACAACATTTTTCTCACGGACATATGGCAGGCAGTACCTAAAAGGTCAAACGAGATGAAGAATTGAAAAGAGGCGGAGAAGAAAAGATCGGGTCTACAAGATAAAATGACCAGCCAGTCTGCAGAGGAAGCACCTGAGGACCATTTCATATGACCCCTTAATTGTCATGAATATATTATCGCGTTAGCCGGACGCGGAGGACTCCCCAGGAGTAAACTTCGGCTGGTGGTCCAGCCACGATCAGCTGCGAATCCTCTTCGCGTCTCCTCGGGTAGCCCAATAACTCTTTCGGATTGCCGTGGAAATTGCTTACGCTTGATGTTTATAAACGAGCAATTTGACGATGCTCCATGGACCGAACGAAAACACTATTATCGTTTCCAGGTCGGCATCCCTCTTCCTTCAGGGCTGCGTCCTTTACGGTTAATGCGCCCCGCCGCTTCCTGCGAGCTATCTCAGTCTCCCGATGCGAACTCCACGGCAGGCATTTGCATAAATTTCGAAAGAAAGTATCGTCCCTGGCGCGCTCTTCGAGCTTGCCCTGCCGCGATTTTTCCGAAGAAATGGCGGTGAACCGAGCCAGAGCGCGTAGGCCAGACAACGAGGCCGGAAGTCGAAGCCCAGTCGATACGGTATTTTCAATTAACATAAGTACAACAACGTTAACTTCATGAAATATTCAATGCAGTCCCCAAGGAGAGACGCGGCACGTCGCTGGGACGAACTTCCGTTCGGTGAATAAATGGCACTACTAATGTCGGGAAAAAAGGCGGCACGGCTCCTTCATTGATTTTGCAACGGCAGTACACACCATTAATGGTAATGGAAGCATGGAAATGGATATGAGATCTTGGTAGTGTTCGAAGGAATGACCCCGTGCAACGGGAATATTCGATAATTCGAAAGATGCTGTTAGCTTGGCCCCGTTACCAACGTCTCTGGACCATCGTGGCGTAACATCGCGATTCTAAATGAATCCGTGCGATTGTAAGGTGATTTTCGCTGTAATGATCATGTTGGTCGGTGTGTTGTGGATTCGATTGATTAACCCTTTCAGTGCCAAGAGAAAAACGACCGCCTATGCGAAGATATCCGGACGAATTTACTAATATGTTCCGTTCCGGAGAGAGTGTTTATAACATGATTTTTATTCTGAGGCTTACACTTTTAACAGACCTAACGGTTTACAATATATTTTATATCGCGACTGCAATTCCGGAGGATAGATGTGCCTCACCGCCGTTCTAGCGGATTAAGTTGTAAAGGTAAAGGCGAAAGTTTAGGAATTTTTACAAGTACCAGACTCGACAGATGGGACCCACGTGTGACAGACCCAACAAGCGACGGACGGACACCACTTATAAATCACGTCATTGACCATCAAAAATCGGCTCCTTGACAGTTTCCTACTCCTTAGCCAAAGGTCCTTCCGTCACACCCTCTGTCCAATTAAAACTCCTTACTTTTCCACCACCAACGTTTATTTTGCCCAATCGGAACTAAACTGGAGAAAACACCGGGCAGGACATGACGAGGCACGACATAGATCAAATTCGAGAAATCAGTTCGTCTTGGACACCGATCCTTGAAACATCTTACTTACACGTATAAACGCGTGTTCGAAACGGTACTCCGTTCAACGTCTCCATTATAACTATTCTATACTTTTCTACAAATAAACGGTCTCTTTTATCAACACACACTTCGGGATCCTTATTATCACAACTAGTCACGCAATATTAATTTGGCGCGTGATAAGCGTTCTTGGACATCGAAAGCAGGACACGACGAGGCACGACATAGATCAAATTCGAGAAATCAGTTCGTCTTGGACACCGATCCTTGAAACATCTTACTTACACGTATAAACGCGTGTTCGAAACGGTACTCCGTTCAACGTCTCCATTATAACTATTCTATACTTTTCTACAAATAAACGGTCTCTTTTATCAACACACACTTCGGGATCCTTATTATCACAACTAGTCACGCAATATTAATTTGGCGCGTGATAAGCGTTCTTGGACATCGAAGGGATTCGATAAATAGAACGCTACAAATAAGAACCAAACTAAGAATGATACTTAAAAAATTCAGGATGCAGCATATTATCGAAGGAAGGGAGAATAATGTAATGCCAATTGCGTTTCAATATTCATTGAAAATTGTACGAATAACATTAATATGAAACACGATGCAAAACATAGAAACAAGTTTCTCTTCTAGAAAAAATATTTGTATATAAGAATGTAGGTCACGTAGTATGAAGTATAAATATTAAATTTTCCATCATTTTTAATAAAATAACCAATACCAGTCCTGAGAACGAAAGGATAACTCCATGACACCAACCAGCATAGAATATAACAAAAAATTAAACCCGAGAACAATTTTTTAAATTCTTTTGTAATGAAATTAGACCGTTTATAACGTTTTATAAATTTATATTGAGATAGAGCTCTCTCGCAATGCAAGGAATAAGGCGCCATCGCATACGCAACGATATATCGATTGTTGTCACTTTTCGCAAGTATAGCGTACGACGATATATCGTCGCCCGGCATTAAAGGGTTAAGTACCATGTATAGATTTTGGAGACTCGGTTTATGATATCGGATATGTCGATATGTCGATGTGTATACGAAATTTGCGATTAAATTGTAATCTTGGGTTGACGTAAGTGTGGATAGAAATGGAATTCAATATCTTGTACCTTTTTTAACAGTTAACAAATTAATATATTTAGATAATAATATTTAAATATTGACAACGATTCCCAATAAACTATTTTAAACTAAAAGATTCACGCTATCTAGAAAATTCTTCTCTCTTTCTCTCACTCTTATTAACCTATATTTATTCTATCTCGATTCTCACGTAACTGTTTTATTGTGGCACATTCTTCTAAACATTTTTCCTGACAACATTCATACTAGACTCCACTCGTACATATTGTATTTATGTCATCCCAAATGACTTTCACTTATTCTGTCTTATTCTCATTCACGCTTTTATAAAACCAACACTCATAGTAAGCCGTTCCCATTTTTGGGGAAGTTTAGGACGTTTTACAAATTTTAAAATTACTGAATTAATTAAAATGACTGGTTCCAGAATATTTGAACTCAGAATTAAATTAAGTATATTGTTATTGTATTATATACTATGATATATATTATATATATGAACACATATTATTTTGTTTTACATATTTATATGTTTAGTTAAAATATATTTTTCATTTAATTTCAAACATTAATTTTACCTGATTTTTATTTGTAATTATTTGGTCATCTTAATTATAATTGTGTAATATCAATCAATATTGTGAATGATATCAAATAATATAATATCATAAAGTATACTTAATATATTACATATATATCATGTATATTATGTATACAATAAACAAATATACGTATATAATAATTGATAATGTAGTCTTATCATACAAATTTAGCTCAAGGGGAACGATAGATATAATTATGTAGTTGAATTTAAAATTTCAAAAGGTTAAGTGAAGGATTTACTATATTACTGAAATCAAAATTTTTGAATATTAATTATAAAAAAAAATTGTTAAAAAGGGATTGCTAAAAGAAACCAGCAAAAACTGATACTCTTTAATTGCAGTAGTGGGGAATTTTTATTTAAATGAAGAGATATTTAATGGCTTGATAATTTAATCTTATTGTTAGAATATATAAAAGAAAACTATTAAATTTTCATTCCACGCATATTTCATACCTACTGTAGCTTGAAAGCTATATAGATTGTTATAGAGGGACGGAATTGTGGGCTTAGAACATTTTTCAACAAATCCACAATGTACCAAAGAAAACAGAATTTTCGAGTTACTTTATTTCTCTTCTAAAATAAAAAGAGAATTCTCCGTTAAAATTTCAAGACATTCGAACTTTTTGGACTACGTATATTTTATTGAATCAATTTAACGTTCCATTACTCACGACGTGGCAATAAAGCAGTTGGCCAAAAGAAAGCTACAGCAATAGATATTTATTTAAGGTGAATAAATAAAAGAACGAAAGAACGAGGAAAAGAACATTGTAACAAAGTTGCGTTCTTTCTGTGCAAATTCCCTACTTTCTACTATATAAAGCCACCATTACTTCAGAATTGCCTCCTTAAACGCTGTTGTCGAAACAGAAATATCGAAAATATAATAGGGTCTCTAGATGAACCCTCCCTTAATCTTCGACGTGACAGCTTGTGGCTGGGTCTTTCTGGGGTTGGTATAGTATGATAGATGGAGGTCCAGATTTTGCTAAATATGTAATAAGACCTGAAATTATGTGCCTCAGGGCAAAAGGTAGTAAATCTTAAGTCACTAAATTGATGAATAAGTATATTAAATAGCGTTGCTATTGAATTTCTTACGTTCCTTAAGAATTCCTGCATTTAGAGGACCATTTCTGTGCACAATATACTACAATGAATATACAAGCCTGAAAAGCTGAAATAAGCAATTCTATGATGAAAGTTTTCTCTGAGATATTGATAATATAATCAGTTATGCGAATTATTATTATACGAATGCTCGATCATGTAAATATATAACAAGTCTAATCTGTTGCAAGATAAAGAAAGTATGGAATTTAAGTGCTTAATTTCTATAAAAATATGAATACTTTATTTACTTCAATAAAAATTTATTAAATGTCCAAATATTTTTATAAGTTTAAATTTTATTATTATTTAGGTCATCGTTCATTGTCCAAAAAAGTAATGAATAAAAGTATATGAAATAAATAAATAAAACTTATGTTTCTACGATCTATAATATTATATTATATGAGAAATAAATTAAATAATATTATTATAAATAATAAAAATCAGTAACAGTTCCTTAAATAGCATGGTGTCTAATAGCATATTGCATATTGAAAAATTAAACCTAATTATGAATTAGAAAATTAAGCATCTAATATACCATGATTTGAAAACTATTGTCACAGTCATAAATAAACATACTGAAAAATCGACGATACGATATTTTCTGAATGAATTTTACTACACGTGATGGTAATTAAAAAGTGGTTTAGATTAAATATCTGATAGAAATGACTTTATCGCTCATTTTATTCAGCATTTAATTACAGTATAATAAAGTAAAATAATTTTTGACAACATAAACAAAGAATAAATTTTGCAGCTATATAGTAATTAATTTTTAAAAATTCATAATATATTTAATAATTAAAGCTTGAAATATTTTGGAAGAAAACATACATGATTTAGATCACTCTCATAATCTCTGGCAAATATAATTATACTCACTAAACCATAAATAATAATAATGGTAAACTCACATTCGTTGCATGTTTCTAAAGAATTAACGACGTTTACCGACTATTAATTTCGTGAGTTCTAATATTTCAATGTATGTTTACTTGCATCTCATTAAAACGGAATGTAGGATAGCATATGGGTTGGAATTATGAGTTATAACGTGGTTCTGAAAGGAAGAAGATTTACGAGTTTACTGGTAAAGCCTGCCTCGGGTTCATGACAATCAGCCTGTGACGAAAAATGAATTATGATTCTTGAAAGCCTAGTCATGCATTATCCAACTGGCCTAGGTCTTCGGCGTACAAGCCTGCCTTTCAAACGTGCTATCTTCATTGTCTTCACGGCTATTTCTCTCGCCAGTCACTGATGAAGGTTATCTTCCAAATGTATAATTCAGTGCTTCGTAAGTTGATGTACCATTAACATTGCTTTATGTACAGTGATTCATAATAGAGTCTTCGAACCCTCTAATGGCCACTTGAAACCATTACTATTATTTCATGACACAGGTTCTGAAGTCACCATCTTAATTAGTAAATTAAAGTACTAAATATATTGAATTTGATTATAGATGAAATCCATGGTACATAAGATTCGAAAATATTTTAATTTTTGTGTATAAAGCTATCTATCAGCTTCTATGGTTTGTATTGTATAGTTTCAATTTTTATATTCTTTGGTGGTTATGAAAATAATTTAAATTGCATCTAATTTATTAGAAATTTATTAAGAAAAGTTTGGGATTTAGAGTAATTAAAATATTAATTTTTATATAACTACAAACTTAATCTTATGGTTTGATTTTCTGCTATTTTGCAAAAGTACTTTTATATTATAGTATAGTAACTGGATTGACACAAAATATGTGTAAAGTTACTTGCAATTATACTGGCACATACTACAATAAAGTATGATTAATGTGATACCATAAATTGTATTGTAATAAAAAAAAAATTTATTTACACCCTTACAGTTTATTCAATTTATAATCAAAATTACGATTAAATTAATCTAAATTCTACGATTAGATTGTTTCAAATAGTAGACTACTTAAATTAAAATATTTCAAAAAAATGTAATATAAAATAAAATGATTAAAAAAAAAGAATAAAAGTTTTTAATTAATTTTTGATAGCAGAATATCTCTCAGATTTATGGACTAGTTTTTTGATCTTGTTAGCAATATCAATTGATTGGGTTATTACGGTGCACAGCATACAGTTAAAATTCTATAGGCTTGCAAATTAAATTATAACAAACTAAATTGATATTTTCTCGATACTAATTCAAAAATTTATTTTTATTCGCGTTGTTGAAAATTATGAAACATAAAATATAATCATTTAATGTCAAGAGTTGGAGGGAACGAATACGTCTTTCCATGATTTATTTCATGTACGAGTATTAAGAGGATATTCCCCTTCGAAACGTCATTTCAGATGGATATTGTATCCTATTATATTTGATTTATATTTGAACCTAGTGAGAAGCCAAAATAAATGAAATTCGTAAATGTTTGGATTTCAATACAAGAAAAATATTTATTCGAATATTTCCTCGAGAATTTATTTCAATTCTAATTCCCGTAACAGCGAATTATTATTTTGCAATAAATTTTACATTAATTAAAAGCATACATAATGCAATAAATACATAATACAATAATACAATAAATATTCCCACTGCTGAAGATTGTGAAACGCGTAAAGATCCTTCTTGAAACCTAACTTAATTTTTTGACAGAGAAATAAATCGAAAGCGTTCGATAAAAACATTAATAATATACTTTATTATTTGAAATAATAATAAATTTTGTAATAGGTATAAATAACACATTTTATATACTTATAAAGTATTGTACATATAAATCTTAAAAGGTGTGATATATACAAATATAACAAACAAAATATGAACTAAAAAATAATTATATCTCATATTATAATACAATACATTACGTATAAGTATATATACTTACGTCTTGTATGATAAGTTTTGAAACACGGATCGTGATAAGACACTCTTTATAATCAAACCTAATCAAAATGCAAGAAAAAAAATATGGATTTTTTTAGTTACATCTGTACAAAATGTGGAATTGGTTTTACAAGGCGAATCACGTGAGTGAGAATGAGTATGGATTCTGAAAAAAATTTTTTAAGGAAACTACCTTTTACGAACATTTAAGTGAGAAATTGTCTTTGCTTCCTCCTGTAAATAATCTAAGCAGGAAATATACCGAATTTTCAATTGCCAACTGTGATGAAATTTAGAATAATTGTAGAGTCACCAAAAATATTCGACCCCTACTCTTCTCTTATTTGCTATCGTCCTTATTAGAGGAGTGAAGACCTCAAACTAGGGGTGCAAACTACCGAAAATCGGCCACTGGTGTTAATCGATGAATCTCGTATTCTTTAATGACAAATTTGACCATGTAAATGGATTTGTAAAGAATCCATTTTTTAAACAATACATTTAAAAAATAACTTTTTCACTTAATTTTTTCGTCCAAGTGTATACACATTTCCTTCTATAGTTATATATATGTAGGAATTGTTTAGGAGGTAGCAAAAGAACGGTGGTAGATAATAAAGGTATGATTTATTGAGAATTGATTTAAGACTTATTGTAGACGCTATGACCTTTCACACTGACTATCTCTCACAGGACTCTCCTTGGAACTGTTCGCTTCACGCCCATGCACCCTTACATAACCATTTGCATCCAAGCGCGGAATATTCCGCGAGCTCGCGGCAGTCTACTATCACCAAGCGCGGAATATTCCGCGAGTCGTCGTTTATTGCACATAAGACCGACTACGCTCACCATTCCTACATATATATATAGCGTAAACACTCGAATATAAAATACGAATAAATCGAAATTTTAATTGTAATCACAAATTCAGTGTAGGAATTTGAAAAGACAAGTTTTGCTCTTTATATTTGTGGGAATGTTTAGCTTTTGAGTTGGTGTGAATGAGAGGTGATGCGTGTGAACGAATGAATGTGGATGGATGGCAAAACTGAAAAACAAAGGAAGCGCGTGTATGCGAGTATGTGCAACCAAGGTATGGGTAAACGATCTATTCCGTGTGACAATGTGTAATGAATAATGATCCGGTGATATAGTGGGAATCTTTCTTAACCACTTACGCTGGAAGGACGTATCACGCACGTCGTAATGTTTTTGTCACAGAATTGCCAACGACGTGGTATACACGTCGTTAGGCAATTGTTACAGAAACACTGGACCGTTCTGGCACACGAGTCTGTGAATTTCTTACCACCGCAAGTGGTTAAAACTAATATTATTAATAAATATTTTAATAAGTAATAACGTCGGGTATTCATTAATCACCACAATATTGGCACCACAAATATTATTAAAAATTAGAGCTGTTCGAAAATAAATGTACTATATCTTTACTCATCCCTGTATAAACATAGTTTCATTGTTTTATATTCAAAATTGTTTTTATCCGTATTATTTTCACTTCATAATTGGTTTATTCCGAATAGATTGAATTTGAGCGTATTATTGTCCACATTTGCTCACAGAAGACCCTCTTGAAATAAGATTTTTAAGAAAGAAGACACTATTTTCCCCCATAAGATTTTCACGGAAGACACTATATTTCTAATACGCTTTATTCAATAAACATAAATAAAATCACAAATAAAATGAAGTTCTACATTTGAATACGCATAGCTCGAGGTGGCACGCAAGACTTCAGGAAAGATCTATAAATCTATACATTTCATAGCCTAACGACAGACGTCAGTTGATTTACACCTTCACCATCGACAAATCAGACTTTTCAGTTACCCTGAACAGAGAGGAACGGTAGTGTAGCAGGAACTTTCTTCCCTCTCACACCACGGACACGTTTCTCCTACTACTTTCCTCATTCCATAGAAACAGAGAGCAGAGCATGGTGTAACAGTTACGCGTGACAGTCACCGGAAGCACGGTGGGTCTCTGGCTAACTGCTCGAGAACGTGTACGCGGAAGTGGAGAACGGAAGTTGGGATGGCGAGGAAAGGTGAAACGAGGAATATAAAACACGATTCTCGCAATGGCGTCACTCCATCGCGGCCACTTTATGGAGTCTGCAGTCACTTTGTTAGCAATTTTTCCTCGTCACAAAGCGACGCGTCCGCTACGCACTTTACGAGCTGCCGTTTCGCGATGGCGGCTGAATTAATAGCCAAGGCATCATCCAATGGTGCGGTGCTTCTTCGCGGAAGAGAAAGAGGTACCTGGCTCGCCGCCATTACGCCTTATCGTTTGCCTTTAAGAATTTCTATGGCACGCTGGAAGTAACAGTTTCACGACCACGTTTAACGCCGAATGACGGTATCGCGAGTAACGATATCGTTTTACGTTCGTTGTTGCGTGCAAGGAAAGTTCATGCGTGAGCCATAAAGGGAATCATTCGAGCACTCGGTCAGTCATGCCGTTTTCTTGGTATTTCTTGCGCCCAGAACACTGCAACTCTCGCGATTGAAGTTTCGCGGGGTTGATAGGTACACTATACTGATACGACAGGGTTGAGGATACGGTCTAATCAAGCTTAACCCTTTGCACTTGGGTGTCCCCTCTGTGAGAATATCGTGAGTCAAGTATATCACAAGGGACATCAAAGATTATTCGTGATTACGGGGGATGAACTTATTTCACCAAAACTTTTTGAGAAATGCACGCTTCACCTGACTTCTGTTTCGCAAATGGCATAAGGAAGCAAATTAGAATATGGTATATTGTTGCGATTGCGGTCTAATCTAACTTAACCTTTTGCACTCGGATGTCCCCTCTGTGAGGACGTCATAAGTAGCATATCACAGGGGACATTAAAGATTATTAGTAATTCTGGAGGGTGATCTTATTACACCACAACTTCTTGAGAAATGCACGATTCACCTGATATTTTCAATTGTAGCGACACAAGGAAGCAAATTAAAATATGGTATACGTTGGAAAATATTTTTAACACTAGGTTTGCGGACGCTATCTGTACACCTATCTCTAAGGACACCTGTCAAATTGACAGGTAAAGAAAACCACGTGCCTTTCTT
>NW_016909418.1:350354-352444 GCF_001483705.2 Eufriesea mexicana
TGAGGATATCGTAAGTCAAGTATATCACAAGGGACATCAAAGATTATTCGTGATTACGGGGGATGAACTTATTTCACCAAAACTTTTTGAGAAATGCACGCTTCACCTGACTTCTGTTTCGCAAATGGCATAAGGAAGCAAATTAGAATATGGTATATTGTTGCGATTGCGGTCTAATCTAACTTAACCTTTTGCACTCGGATGTCCCCTCTGTGAGGACGTCATAAGTAGCATATCACAGGGGACATTAAAGATTATTAGTAATTCTGGAGGGTGATCTTATTACACCACAACTTCTTGAGAAATGCACGATTCACCTGATATTTTCAATTGTAGCGACACAAGGAAGCAAATTAAAATATGGTATACGTTGGAAAATATTTTTAACACTAGGTTTGCGGACGCTATCTGTACACCTATCTCTAAGGACACCTGTCAAATTGACAGGTAAAGAAAACCACGTGCCTTTCTTCTAAGGATTACTTTATTTTTAAATATATGTTATATTAACAGTCTTAATATATGTTAACCAAATCTGTTACCATCGGATAATTGGAGCAACCCTTCCGTCAAATTGACGGGTTCTGTGAATCTAGTGTTAATTAAGAGCAAAAATCAATCTTATATAGGTTATGTGTGACTGAACCGCGCGTCAAGAGAGATTCTGTGATACAAGGTGTAGCAATCATTCATATCTTCGTTACTAGATGGATTCCGACTTTGAGGACTGTCTCGCAAGTCCTCGAAAAACCTCCAATTTCTATACGTATAACTTCCCGATCTTCCAATAGTATCCCGGTCTGAGGCAGGGCCTGCTAGGGTATCCTTACTGACGAGTCCACTAGCAGGCCCGGGACGAAACGCATCCCTTTCTTTTCCTACCGACCCTTCTAGCTACACCGTCACACGAAAATACCTGTGAACCAGCCCGACTTCAACAACCCCGTGGAGGGACCATCCACAAATGTATTGTATATAGTTTCCTTTAGACGCAAGGAACTAAAACTCAATCACGATTGTAACTGACAAAACATAATTCTGTGGTGTTTACGTTTGACCCAATCTGCTATCCACGAAAGCGAAATAAAGACGCACCTCGATGAATATTTCGAAAATTAGTCTCAAAAATTTTGGAAAGAACCTTATCGTTTGCCTTTAAGAATTTCTATGGCACGCTGGAAGTAACAGTTTCACGACCACGTTTAACGCCGAATGACGGTATCGCGAGTAACGATATCGTTTTACGTTCGTTGTTGCGTGCAAGGAAAGTTCATGCGTGAGCCATAAAGGGAATCATTCGAGCACTCGGTCAGTCATGCCGTTTTCTTGGTATTTCTTGCGCCCAGAACACTGCAACTCTCGCGATTGAAGTTTCGCGGGGTTGATAGGTACACTATACTGATACGACAGGGTTGAGGATACGGTCTAATCAAGCTTAACCCTTTGCACTTGGGTGTCCCCTCTGTGAGAATATCGTGAGTCAAGTATATCACAAGGGACATCAAAGATTATTCGTGATTACGGGGGATGAACTTATTTCACCAAAACTTTTTGAGAAATGCACGCTTCACCTGACTTCTGTTTCGCAAATGGCATAAGGAAGCAAATTAGAATATGGTATATTGTTGCGATTGCGGTCTAATCTAACTTAACCTTTTGCACTCGGATGTCCCCTCTGTGAGGACGTCATAAGTAGCATATCACAGGGGACATTAAAGATTATTAGTAATTCTGGAGGGTGATCTTATTACACCACAACTTCTTGAGAAATGCACGATTCACCTGATATTTTCAATTGTAGCGACACAAGGAAGCAAATTAAAATATGGTATACGTTGGAAAATATTTTTAACACTAGGTTTGCGGACGCTATCTGTACACCTATCTCTAAGGACACCTGTCAAATTGACAGGTAAAGAAAACCACGTGCCTTTCTTTTAAAGATTAATTTATTTCTAATTATATATTGTATTAACAATCTTAATATAAGTTAATCAAATCTGTTATCATCGGATAATTGGAGCAACCCTTCCGTCAAATTGACGGGTTCTGTGAATCTAGTGTTAATTAAGAGCAAAAATCAATCTTAT
>NW_016909418.1:353846-354305 GCF_001483705.2 Eufriesea mexicana
AGTCAAGTATATCACAAGGGACATCAAAGATTATTCGTGATTACGGGGGATGAACTTATTTCACCAAAACTTTTTGAGAAATGCACGCTTCACCTGACTTCTGTTTCGCAAATGGCATAAGGAAGCAAATTAGAATATGGTATATTGTTGCGATTGCGGTCTAATCTAACTTAACCTTTTGCACTCGGATGTCCCCTCTGTGAGGACGTCATAAGTAGCATATCACAGGGGACATTAAAGATTATTAGTAATTCTGGAGGGTGATCTTATTACACCACAACTTCTTGAGAAATGCACGATTCACCTGATATTTTCAATTGTAGCGACACAAGGAAGCAAATTAAAATATGGTATACGTTGGAAAATATTTTTAACACTAGGTTTGCGGACGCTATCTGTACACCTATCTCTAAGGACACCTGTCAAATTGACAGGTAAAGAAAACCACGTGCCTTTCTT
>NW_016909419.1:0-597 GCF_001483705.2 Eufriesea mexicana
CAATATACTAGAGGACAGCAGAGCGCAGAAATCCACCGCAATGCAGTGCATAACACAAGTTTGTAGCTATCCTATCCTAACCTCACCAAGCGTAACGTAACCAAGCGTAGCATAACTAAAACTTGAGTGACGAAACCTCTATTGCTGCATTACCAAGCGTAACGTAACCAAGCGTAGCATAACTAAAACTTGAGTGACGAAACCTCTATTGCTGCCCTACGCAGGGCGAAGCGGTACATACTAGAGGAGAGTAGAGCGCAGAAATCCATAGATTGCCAGCGTATAGCACAAAATCCAATGCTATCCAATCGTAACCTAACCAACCGTAACGTAACTAAGCGTAACCTATCTCTACCTGACGTGCCGCGACCACTATGGCTGGCGTCCGCAGAGCAGAGCAGAATATAATAGAGCACATTAGAGAGCAGGTATCCACCAAATAACAGTGTATAGCACGAAAGTCAAAGCTGTCCTTATCTGACCAAACGTAACATATGCAAATGTAACGTAAATCTATTTAACGTGACGAGACCGCCATTGCTGGCCTCCCAAGGCCGAGCGGTATATGCTAGAGCACAGTTAGACGCAGAAATAAAC
>NW_016909420.1:0-646 GCF_001483705.2 Eufriesea mexicana
AAACTTAATTTTATTGACATTTTCGACTAATATCGTAGTGAGCCAGCTTTCTTGCATAAGTGATTAGGAAAGATTCTATTGGCGTGCTCTAGGCATTGCAATGCTATAGAATCTGGATGGAAAATTCAATTTTATAGACATTTTCGACAAATGTCGTGTTGAGCTAACTTTCTTGAATAAATAAGAAGGAAAGATTCTATTGGCGTGCTATAGCCATTGCAATCCTGTAGAATCTGAATGGAAAATTCAATTGCATTGATATTTCCCTCTTATATAGTGGGGTGCTGACTTTCTTGCATATATAAGCTGGAAAGATTCTATTGGCGTGCTATAGCCATAGCAACGCTATTGTATCTGGATGGAAAATACAATTTTATTGAGAATTTCGACTAATATCGTGGTGGGCCATCCTTCTTGCTTAAATAAGGAGGAAAGATTCTATGTGCGTGCTCTAGCCATTGGATTACTATAGAATCTGGCTGGATAATTCAATATTATTGACATTTTCGGCTGATATCGTGTTGAGCTATCTTCCTTGCTTAAATAAGGAGAAAATATGCTATATATGCTATTGGCGTGCTACAGCAATTGCAATGCTATATAATCTGCCTCGAAAACTCAATTTTATTGACAATTTCGACTAATA
>NW_016909421.1:0-873 GCF_001483705.2 Eufriesea mexicana
ATTTGTGTTATGTAACGTTTCGTTGGGTTTGGAACGGAAGGCTTGGTTATGATTTCTTCGACTCTTGACCTATACACTGCTATTCGGAGGATGCCCGCTCTTTATATCGCTCTACTATACTCCCCTCGACTCTGTCATGGCGAGCGAAAGATGACGTGGCACCTAAGATTGAGTTTGGTTATGTTTGGATAGGTTATGTTAGGTTAGGTTAAGTTTGGTAATGATGGCTTTTTCTTTCGTGCTCTACACTGAATTTCCGTGAAATTCTGTTCTCTATATTGCTCTACTATATTCAGAACGACTCTGGGGATGCGAGAATTCGTGGTCGTAGCAAGCTAGCTTGAGCTAGGTTATGTTTGGTTATGTTAGGTTATGTGTGTAGCTTGGTTCGGATACCTTTGACTTTCGTACTATACCCTGTTATTCCCTCCCTATGATAGGAGGGAGTAGCTTAGACCCTTGAGACGTTCACTGATATTCGGTGGACTTCTGCGCTCCACTCCGCGCTGATACCTTCTGCTTGGCTCTGGGGTGGGCAGCAATAGTGGTCTCGGCACGATAGGTTGAGTTATGTTAAGTTCCGCAAGGATAGGTTTGCAAGGCATGGTTAGGAGTTCCTCCACCTTTGTGCCATACACTGCTACTCGGTGGATTCCTCCGCTCTACAGTGCTCTACTTTTCTCTGCCCGACTCCGGGTAGGCGAGCAATAGCCCTCGTGGCGCGTTATATTGAGTTATGTTATGTTTGGCTATGGTAGGTTAGGCTATGTTTGGTTAGGGTAGCTTTGACTTTCGTACTATACACAGTTGTTCCGTGGATTCCTGCGATCTACTGTGGTCTACTACATTTTGCGTGGCTCTGGGGGTGCCAGC
>NW_016909422.1:0-1103 GCF_001483705.2 Eufriesea mexicana
GCGGCATGGGAAATCGGAATGGAGCGTTTATGAAGAGGGTTAAATTTTTAAGGATGAGAAGTCTATTTTTGGGCATGGCGCCAGATAACTATGCAGGAGGTTGATAGTTTCGGGTAAGAGAGGTAAAGAATGAAAGTAGAATCGGAGGGTTTTATTACAAGATGATCGATTATCAGCTGATTGTCTTCTATTGGCACACGACTCGTCTTCATTAATTGGTCGTAGAAATAATCCTTAAAGGGTTCATCCTTTTGCCACCCGTGCTTTTGAAATTGTTTGAGCGCGATTACCTTACAGGAGCGACAGTAGAACATTTTTTTAAGTTGGTCCAGTACCTCCTCGGCGTTCATCTCTGTGACTTCGAAGCGAGTTTGAATTCACTCCTGTGCCTTCCCCCGAAATTGCATCCCTATTAAAACCTTAGCTTCATCCTCGTTCATTCGTAGTAATTGTGCTTTTTGGAACCAACCGGAAAAGTCCTCGTACGCCCCTGTATATCGTCAATAGGTCGTCCTCAATTGGCGACGGTTAATGACGAACCAAATTTCTTGAGGAACGTTGTGTTTATAGTGAACTGTATTTTATGTAGTAGTTACGGATAACTCTTCTGAACTCTTCGACTGTTATTGACTGACTGCTCTGACTGACCGACTGGTACTGACTGATCTCTCGGTGGTTATATAATCCTGGTCTCTCCGCTGATTGCTATGATGTTGGGGGTGTATGTTAACTTCAGCGTCCGTCGGTGGTGGTGGTTTAAACAATCTAGATAATTGTGCTTGTCTTCTTGAAGGGTGAGATATAGTTGTTTGTTGCGGATTACCTAAGTGGTGGCTTAGGTGCTAAAGAAATCAAAGGGCGCTGACAGTAAGGATATAAACAACCTTCTACTTGGGACATTGCGGTCCTAGGGCCTCATCAATGGTACTTGAGAAATTTCAGAGCCTTCACACGGTCCATTCTAAACAAAGGGCCGAACGAAATACCGGGACGACATTCCAAGACTCAACAGTCCCATTAAAGTAGCCGAATAAGTCGGGAATTGAGTTTACGCTTACTCTCGAGCGATCTTCGTTAGAACTCGTTAGGAGTCCTTTCGACTC
>NW_016909423.1:0-2785 GCF_001483705.2 Eufriesea mexicana
TCTGCGTTAATAAGGAGGAGAGATCCGATTGGTTTGCTATAGCCAAAGCATTGTCGTAGAATCAGACTGAAAAGCCCAATTTTATTGACATTTTCGACGAATATCGTGGTGAGCATGCTTTTCTGCATGAATAAGGAGGAAGGATACTGTAGGTTTCCTATAGCCATTGCATTGCGATAGAATCAGACTGAAAAGATCAATTCTATTGACATTTCCGACCAATATCGTGGTGAGCTACCTTTTCTGCGTAAATAAGGTGGAAAGATACTATTGGTTTGCTATAGCCACAGCATTGCAGTCGTATGTGCCGGGAAAGTTCTATTTTATTGAAATTTTCGAATAATATCGTGGTGAGCAATGATTTCTGCATTAATAAGGGAGGATGATACTATTGGTTTCCTGTAGAAATTGCATCGCAATGGAATCTGCCTGAAAATGTCAAATTTATTGACATTCTCGACAAATACCGCGGAGAGTAAACGTTTCGGAAAATATAAGAAAGAAAGATTCTATTGGTTTACTAAAGCCATTGCATTGCACTAGAATCAGACTGGAAATCTCAATTGTACTGACATCTTCGACAAATATCGTTGCGTGCAACCTTTTCTGCGTGAATAAGGATCAAAGATACTATTGGTTTGTTATAGCCAATGCATTGCCATAGAGTCTGTCTGAAAATCCCTATATTATTGACATTTTCGACTAATATCGTGGTGAGCATGCCTTTCTGCATAAATAAGGAGGTAAGATAATATTGGTTTGCTATAGCCACTTCATTGCTCTAGAATCAGGCTGAAAAGATCTATTCTATTGACATTTCCGGCCAATATCGTTGTGAGCATCCTTTTCCGCGTAAATAAGGTGGAAAGATACTATCGGTTTGCTATAGCCATTGCATTGCAATACAATATGTCTGAAAAGTTCAATTCTATAGACATTTTCAACTAATATCATGGTGTGCAAACTTTTCAGCATAAGTAAGGAGGAAATATTCCATTGGCTTGCTATAGCTATTGCATTACAATAGACTCTGACTGGAATGTTCAATTCCATTGTCATTCTCGACCAATATCACGTCGAGCAAGCTTTTCTGCATATATAAGAAGGAAAGTTCCTATTGGTTTGCAATGGCCATTGCATTGCAATAGAATCTGCCTGAAAAGATCAATTTTATTGACATTTTCGACAAATATGACGGAGTGTAAACTTTTCGGCATATATAAGGAGGAACTATTGTATTGGATTTGCTACAGCTAATTCATTGCTATAGAATATGGCTGAAATGCAAAATTTTATTGAAATTTTCGACTAATATCGTTGTGAGCAAGCTTTCCTGCATATACAGGGTGTAAACAATATATTGGTTAATTATAGCCATCGCAGTGCAATAGAGTCTGACAGAGAAGTTCAATTTTATTGAAATTTTCGACTAATATCGTTGTGAGCAAGCTTTCCTGCATATACAGGGTGTAAACAATATATTGGTTAATTATAGCCATCGCAGTGCAATAGAGTCTGACAGAGAAGTTCAATTTTATTGAAATTTTCGACTAATATCGTTGTGAGCAAGCTTTCCTGCATATACAGGGTGTAAACAATATATTGGTTAATTATAGCCATCGCAGTGCAATAGAGTCTGACAGAGAAGTTCAATTTTATTGAAATTTTCGACTAATATCGTTGTGAGCAAGCTTTCCTGCATATACAGGGTGTAAACAATATATTGGTTAATTATAGCCATCGCAGTGCAATAGAGTCTGACAGAGAAGTTCAATTTTATTGAAATTTTCGACTAATATCGTTGTGAGCAAGCTTTCCTGCATATACAGGGTGTAAACAATATATTGGTTAATTATAGCCATCGCAGTGCAATAGAGTCTGACAGAGAAGTTCAATTTTATTGAAATTTTCGACTAATATCGTTGTGAGCAAGCTTTCCTGCATATACAGGGTGTAAACAATATATTGGTTAATTATAGCCATCGCAGTGCAATAGAGTCTGACAGAGAAGTTCAATTTTATTGAAATTTTCGACTAATATCGTTGTGAGCAAGCTTTCCTGCATATACAGGGTGTAAACAATATATTGGTTAATTATAGCCATCGCAGTGCAATAGAGTCTGACAGAGAAGTTCAATTTTATTGAAATTTTCGACTAATATCGTTGTGAGCAAGCTTTCCTGCATATACAGGGTGTAAACAATATATTGGTTAATTATAGCCATCGCAGTGCAATAGAGTCTGACAGAGAAGTTCAATTTTATTGAAATTTTCGACTTATATAGAGGTGGGCAAACTTTTCTGCATAAATCGTGGGGGGGGGGAGCTCCTATTGGTTTGCTATAGCCATTGCATTGCAATGGAATCTGTGTGAAAAGATCAATTTTATTGACATTTTCGACAAATATGGTGGAATGTAAGCTTTTCGGCATATATAAGAAGGAAATATACCATTGGTTTGCTATAGCTATTGCATTACAATAGACTCTGACTGGAATGCCCAATTCTATTGTCATGCGCGACCAATATCACGTCGAGCAACCTTTTCTGCATATATAAGAAGGAAAGTTCCTATTGGTTTGCAATAGCCATTGCATTGCAATAGAATCTGCCTGAAAAGATCAATTTTATTGACATTTTCGACAAATATGGCGGAGTGTAAACTTTTCGGCATAAATATGGAGGAACGATTCTTTTGGTTTGCTATAGCCATTGCGTTGCAACAGAATATGTCTGAAAAGTTCAATTCTATTGACATTTTCAACTAATATCATGGTGAGCAAAC
>NW_016909423.1:11342-12327 GCF_001483705.2 Eufriesea mexicana
AGGCGGAAAGATACTATTGGTTTGCTATAGCCATTGCATTGCAGTAGAATCTGTCTGAAAAGTTCAATTCTATTGACATTTTCAACCAATATCATGGTGAGCAAACATTTCAGCATTAGTAAGGAGGAAAGATCCTATTGGTTTGCTACAGCTAACTCATTGCAATAGGATATGTCTGAAATGCTCAATTTTATTGAAATTTTCGACTAATATCGTTGTGAGCAACCTTTTCTGCGTAAATTAGGTGGAAAGAAACTATTGGTTTGCTATAACATTTGCATTTCAATAGGATCTGACTGAAAAGTGCAATTCTATTGACATTTACGACTGATATCGTGGTGAGAAAGCTTTCATGCGCAAATAAGGAGGAAGTATACTCTAGGTTTTCTATAGCCATTGCATTGCGATAGAATCAGACTGAAAAGATCAATTCTATTGACATTTCCGAAAAATATCGTGGTGAGCATGCTTTTCCGCATAAATAAGGAGGAAGGATACTGTAGGTTTTCTATAGCCATTGCATTGCGATAGAATCAGCCTGAAAAGAACAATTTTATTGACATTTCCGACCAATATCGTGGTGAGCTACCTTTTCTGCGTAAATAAGGAGGAAGGATACTGTAGGTGTTCTATAGCCATTGCATTGCGATAGAATCAGACTGAAAAGATCAATTCTATTGACATTTCCGACCAATATCGTGGTGAGCTACCTTTTCTGCGTAATTAAGGTGGAAAGATACTTTTGGTTTGCTATAGCCACAGCATAGCAGATGTATGTGCCGGGAAAGTTCTATTATATTGAAATTTTCGAATAATATCGTGGTGAGCAATCATTTCTGCATTAATAAGGGAGGAAGATCCTATTGGTATCCTGTAGAAATTGCATCGCAATGGAATCTGCATTAAAATGTCAAATTTATTGACACTCTCGACAAATACCGCGGAGAGCAAACGTT
This sequence comes from Eufriesea mexicana, assembly GCF_001483705.2. NCBI lineage: Eukaryota > Metazoa > Arthropoda > Insecta > Hymenoptera > Apidae > Eufriesea > Eufriesea mexicana. The sequence continues at coordinate 12,299 of NW_016909423.1, forward strand.
TCGGCATATACAAGAAAGAAAGATTCTAT
>NW_016909424.1:0-669 GCF_001483705.2 Eufriesea mexicana
GATCTATTCACCAAGCAATAACAGGTTATAAATTTTGAATAGACCTATTCTCTCGCAAGTGGAATGCTGTTCTTGAAATTGGATTGAAGGCGTTAGACGATCTATTCACCAATCTATAACAGGTTATCGATTTTGAATAGACCTATTCTCTGGCGACAAGGTGGATGTACTTTCCATTGGATTCAAGGCGTTATGCGATCTAATCGCCAAGTTGTGACAGCTTATAGATTTTGAATAGACCAGTTCTCTGGCAGGCAGATGCCTGCAATTGCCATAGGATTGGAAGCGTTTAGCGATCTATTCACCAAGCTATAACAGACTATTGGTTTTGTGTAGACATATTCTCTGGCAAGTGGATGGCTGTACTGGCCATTGGATTGAATGCGTTAGGCGATATATTCACCAAGCTAAAACAGGTTATAGATTTTGTATAGACGTATCCTCTGGCAAGCAGATGGCTGTACTTGCCACAGGATTGAAGGCGTTAGGCGACCTAATCACCAAGCTATAGCAAACTATATATTTTCAATAGACCTATTCTCTGGCAAGTAGATGGCTGTACTTTTCAATGGATTGAAGCCGTTGGCGATGTATTCTCCAAGTTGCAGCAGATTTTAGATTTTGAATAGGCCTATTCTCTGGCAAGTAGATGGCTGTACTTGCCATTGG
>NW_016909425.1:0-1106 GCF_001483705.2 Eufriesea mexicana
ATGGATGCATGTATGAATGGATATATGTATGGATGTAAGGATGGATGTATGAATGGATGAATGTGTGGACGTACGGATTTACTCATGTCTGGATCTATGTATGTACGGATGTGTGTATTGACTTACGAATGTGTGCATATATGGATACATGTTTGGATGTATGGATGAAGGGATGTACGTATGGATACATGTATGGATGTATGTATGTATGGACGGATGGATGTATGCATGGATGCATGGATGGTGGATGGGTGTATGGATGGATGGCTTTATGGGGGGATGTTTTTTTTGGATCGATGGATGTATGGATGGATGGATATATGGATGGATATAAGTATGCGTGGATGAATGTATGGATGCGTGAACGTATGCGTGGAAGGATAAATGGATGGATGCATGCATGAATGGATCGGTACGTGGATGGATGGATGTATGGAAGATTAGACGTATGTATGAATGAACGTATCAATATATTTATGGATGTACGTAAATACTTATGAATGGATGAATGTATGAATGTATGCGTGAATGGATGTATGGATGTATAGATGTACGAATGTATTTACGTACGGTTGTATGTATGTATGGAAGCATGGGTCGATGAATGGATGGGTGGATGAATGGAAGACTGGACGAATGGATGGGTGGATGAACAGATGGTTGGATGGTTGGGTTGGAGTATGGATGGGTGTATGTATGAATGGATATCTGTACGGATGTATGTATGGATGTATGTATGGATGGTTGTGTGGATGGATGGATGTATGGAAGGGTAGATATATGGATGGATGGATGTGCGGATGGATGGATGTGTGGATGTATCGGTGTATGTATGGTTGTATGTATGGATGTATGCATGGTTGTATGCATGGATGAAGGTATGGGTGTATGTATTGGTGTCTGTATGGACGTATGGATGGATGCGTGGATGGATGTATTGATGGATGTATGAATGAGTATATGTATGGGAGAATGGAAGGGTGTACGGATTTATGGATGTATGTATGGTTGGCTGTATGTATGTGAGTATGGAAGGGTGTATTGAAGTATGTATGGATGTATGTATCGATGTATGTGTGGATGTATGTATGGATGTATGTATGGAT
>NW_016909426.1:0-775 GCF_001483705.2 Eufriesea mexicana
TGGTAAGCTAACTTTTTTGCATTAATACGAAGGAAAGATTCTATTGGCGCGCTATAGCCATTGCAATGCTATAGAACCTGGCTGGAAATTTAAATCTTATTGACATTTTCGACTAATATCGTGGTGAGCTGCCTTTTTTGCATATATAATCAGGAAAGATTCTATTGGCGTGCTATAGTCATTGCAGTGCTGTAGAATCTGGCGGGAAAATTTAATTTTATTGACGTTTTCGACAAATATCGTGGTCAAATATCGGTATTGCATGAATAAGGATGAAATACTCTATTGGCGCACTATGGCCATTACCAGGCTATAGAATCTGGCTGGAAAATACAACTTTATTTACATTTTTGACTAATATCCTGATGACCTAACTTTCTTGCATATATTAGGAGGAATGATTCTACTGGCGTGCTATAGCCATTGCAATGCTACTGAATCTGTCTGGAAAACTCGATTTAATGTACATTTTCGGCCGATATCTTGGTGAGCTACCTTTCCCGCATAAATAATGAGGAAAGATACTATTGGCGTGCTATAGCCATTTCACTGCTCTAGAATATGCTTTGAAAATTCAATTTTATTGACATTTTCGACTAATATCGTGGTGAGCTAGCTTTTTTGCATAAATACGGAGGAAAGATTCTATTGGCGCGCTGTAGCCATAGCAGTGCTATAGAATCTGTCTGGAAAATTCAATTTTACTCAAACCTTTTTATTGACATTTTCGTCTAATATCGCGGTGACGAAACTTTCATGCATATATAAGGAGGAA
>NW_016909427.1:0-217 GCF_001483705.2 Eufriesea mexicana
ACATTATTTGCATTTGAACCATCAACCAGTACCGAGTGTCTAAATAGCATATACGTTATTGATTACAATTAACCATTTGCACCCTACGATTTTTTGGCCAAAGACGGATAGGATTTCAACGATTTTCTGTTACAACTCTGAGGATAACTTTCGAAGCCGGTATAAGAAATCGAATGGTAATTAGCACGAAGTGATATTTGATTTCAATACCACGCAC
>NW_016909428.1:0-1069 GCF_001483705.2 Eufriesea mexicana
TATCCTACCCTGACCGAACGTAACGCAACCAAATGGAACCCATCGCATCCTGACCAGCGGAGATATGTATTGTTGCCCTCCCAGAGGCTTGTGGAAGTTATTAGAGGAGAGTAGAGCGCAGAAATGCGTCGAATCGCAGTGCATAGCACAATAGTGGAGGTTACCCTATCCTAGCATAAACACGCATAGCACAACCGAACGTAGCTTAGCACAACCTAGCGTGCAGAGACCACTATTGTTAGCCTCCCCTCAGCCAAGCAGAATATGCTAGAGCACAATAGTGCGCAGTAATCTGCCGCATTTCAGTGTATAGCACAAAGGTGGAGGATACCCAAACCGAACATGTCCTAACCTAACCTATCCGAACATAGCCTATCTCAACGTTATGAACCGGGACTAGTATTGCTGGCACCCCCAGACACAGGCGGAGCATATTAGAGGAATGTGGAGCGCGGAAACCCACGGAATTGCAGTGTACAGTAGCAAAGTTGAAGCTACCCTAATCTATCAAGAAGCAACCTTACCTAACAAGACATAGCTTAACACGACCTAACGTGCAGAGACCACTGTTACTGGCCTGCGCAGAGGCATGCGGAACATACTACAACAGAGCGAAGCGCGGAAGTCCACCGCATGACAGTGTCCCGTACCATAACCTAACCAATCGTAACACAGACAAACGTAAAATAACACAACCTGTCGTGCGGCGACCAATACCTTTGGCCTCCCCACGGCCAAGCAGAATATAGTACAGCACACTAGAGCGCAGGAATCACCCGAATAGCAGCGTATAGCACGAAAGCCAAAGCTGTTCTAACCAAACATAGCTCAACATAACCCAACAAACGTAGCATATCCTAACCTAACATGACTCAACCGCAATTGCTGTCCACACGAGGGACGAGCGGAAAATAATAGAGCAACGTAGGGCGCAGAAAATAGCAGTGTATAGCGCAAAAGTCGAAGACATCCTATACTAACCTTACCAAACGTAACATGACCAGGTGGAACATAACTCTACATAGCAAGCGATACCATTATTGCTGGCCACCCCAGAGACAGGCAGAAA
>NW_016909429.1:0-1389 GCF_001483705.2 Eufriesea mexicana
CCTATTCATTTTCCTTTATACCCTTATCATCGTCAAAATCATCTATTTTATAATTTTGTACTTTCTTCGGTTCCCTTTTTGTATCTCTCAATGTATCTTTAATCCTTTTCTTCATTGCTCTGAAAATATAAATATAAGAGACAGTCAATAAAAATTCCTACTTTCTATAACATAGTTATAATGCAAATAATAAACTAACTCTTTCTCTTTCTTTACAAAAAACTAACTCTTCCTCTTTCTTTACAAATTCTAATTCTTCTTGAGTTTTTACTTCGTCGTCATTTTCCCAATCGCTACTGCGGCCTTCCTTCCTTTCTTTATTTGCAAGTCCAGGTGGTTCAACAGCTGGTTGTGAGCTTAATTTTGGATCAGTTGAATGATCATGAGTTGATTTGCCCTAATCACTAAACTTTTTATTTAATATCACAGATTCTTGTACATCTTTCGCTGCTTTTTCACCAAATGATAGAAGATTGAAATGTCTGTAACAAAATATTTCATAACAAAGAATAATTATACCAGGGCTAAATTCTGCAAACATATATGATTTTTACTCTACTGCTGCTGTTCTAGTTTCTTTTCTGAACCATTACTCTTGGTATAATATCAGAAAATGGATAGTACAATAATTCAAATTTTATCATTTTTGGAGCATAAAGTGGTCTATAATTCTACATGCAGAGGAAATATTACATTTATATCAATTCTTGATATATACTCTTGCAATCATTAAATTTACCTCATCTACAAGTGCTTCTTTGAGTTTAAGCATGGTATATACATATTCTCCAGTAACTTTACCAAAGATTGTATGTTTATTCTGCAGTTCTTGTGTAGATGTAAGAGTAAAGAAGAATTGGAAAGTATTGTCATCTTCCCAGCATTAGTCCCAGCAATTAAATCTCGTCGACAATAATGTAATCTTGCATGAAATTTATCCTAAAACACATATATGCAATAATTATTTTTGAATAAGAAAGGAATTCATTTTATTTTTAAATATAGTCTCACTTTAAATGGTTCTCCATATATATTACCACCTTCTCCTGTACCTATGGGATCACCATCTTGTGTTGTGAATCCTTTGATAATTCTATGAAATATAGTGTCATCCTAATAACCTTTCACACATAATTGTATGGAATTTCTATATGCCTTCGCAGTTTCTTCTGCGCATAATTCTAACTCAATATCACCAAAAGTTGTTTACATTACAACCTAGTTTGACAAATATAATAGTTTCATTAATGTAAAATACTTGTAAAATCAAATTTATTAAAATTTATTATTTATTATTGTAATTCAAATTAGAAATTATTTAATACATTAATATATAAATTTAGAAGGTAAATATTGTATATTGGTTACATTTTTAAAAGCAGATATACA
>NW_016909429.1:3089-87044 GCF_001483705.2 Eufriesea mexicana
AGGCACACCTGCATGGACACAACAATGCTTCCGGCGTTTGTTTGTAATTTTTTCTCATTTCCCATGCACTCTCCTGTTCACTTGGAGAAAAATTAACAAATCGCTCAATTTCTGTGTTTAATTTATGAAATTTTATAATTACGTTGTAAAGGCGTACCTTTGCATATTTGTCGTCTGTCAGGTAAAGAAATGAATGCTAATTGTCTAATTAAAACCGCTGTTTCGGATGAATTTATTAAAGAATGTAGAAAACATTATGACTTTATTTATTAAAATAAGTTAAAATATATTAGGTGCACGTAATCAGAATTAGTAAACTATATGAGAAACTATTCCAATATCATAGGTGGCGCTGATCGCAGGCGGTAAAATTTGTATTCGAACTGGATACTAGAAACCAATTCGACAGTAGAAAATAAATAAATTGCCAAGTTTTTGTAATTATTTCATGGAAATTTATAGCTGCACAGCAAAGTTGGAATTATAGGCAACATTCTTATAGGATGTTTAATTTAATAATTAATACTTACATGAGCGATGGGTTTTGTATTTCCTGTAATAAATAAGATAGCTATAGAAAAGTATTTTTCTTGCATAATATTCTTATTATTTTGTAATAATTATACACTAGCATAAGAAAGCGTGAAAAATAAATTATTTTATTAAGAAATTTTATTTACAATTTTTTCATAGACGAAAAATGAACACAATCAAATAGTTTAAAAAACTACCAACCATGGGACGAGAATCGAACCACGGTCCATTATCACAGGAATATTCATCTATTGCTTTCAGGTCACGACTGCACTTGTAAAATGATGGAAATAAATCTGTAATTACGAAAGTAAAGACCTTCTTCGTAACTTTAATCGTAAATATTTCAAAAACTATTGAGTAGCTGCCGCTATAATGATATATTTTCTTAAACTGCATGACGATATTTACAAACCTGCAGAGTATCAACTAAATCAGTGACCCGAAGCACTTGCACTGTCCTTGTTAGCTTAATTCCCCTTCATTTAAATATCTTTTAAACAGATATTGCCCACTCTCTATTTTCAAATTCCAAAGGGAACAGTGAAAATTCACAAGAGATAGGACATATGTTATACTTTGTGCGTAGCTCTTAGCTTGATATCGTTTCCCAAAGGAAAACGATACCAATTACCAGGTCTCACCACGTGGAGGTGGCTACGCATCGAGACCCGACATGCGCCCTAGTGGCGCAGCCTGCTGGTGCTACCTGTATCAAAGGTACCCTAATCTAACTTGGAGCGAATTAAGTTAAAGTGACTCTACTGACACTTTATTTTATTTCGTGTCTTACAAAGGGAACTTCGATTCGGTATACTGAAACTCTACTGTCGCAACGCTAAGATATTTTCAAGTTCCCATAAAAATAGGGAATGAAATATCAAACACGCGAGCAAATAGAAAATCGCGACGCGCCCGAACGAGATCGCGATTATTCGAAAGACCGACTAGCCTAGGCGATGTACTCCCGTGTACAGAGATAACTTCATACCTCGGCACCCTCCCGATCGGGCCTAGCTCAATTCCAGTCACTGTCGCACTCGCCAAGACTTACACGTGGACCAAGGATAGTCCCTGAACCAATGAAACTTCTAGTGTCAACGCGAGGGCCCTGCTGGGCGGTTGCCGGCCAAGACAGACACTTCGCATCCCAGCCACACGGGGTAGAACTTAATCATCCCTGTGGTCTAACCGTAGATGGTACTAGTCCGTCAGCCAGCATGTGCCCGAGCCCCAGTCGCGTACGACTTAGGCAGCGGACCGCCCCGTCGAGGTCAGAAGACGCACTGATCCGAGGGGGTCACCCTGGAACCCGATGCATGACGAGATTGACAGTGACTGGAAATGAGTGTCGGAGACGAGTCGTGAGGATGACTTACGAAGCATGTACTTATCCAGTACACGAGAGCACGTCGCGTAGGCTAGTCGGTACTTACGAACGATCGCGATTATCGCGAGAACAATTATGTTCTATTTGCTAAACGAGGGGGATAAGAAAATGATAGAGAATTTATAAATTTCGCTCCAAGTTAGGTAGCTTACCTTTGTACAGATAGCGCGCACATGATACTTAGTCTATGGATCTATCTTATGATTACTTAAAAGTAAACGCACGCATCGTTCATTGATGTGTCGCAAACAGAATCTTGAGAAACCTAAAAGCTAAAACAGAATATATTATTGTTAATATGTAGCTGAAAGGAAAGGGATTAGTACGAGGAAACCATCAAGGATAATAACCAAATGGAACGAGCAAGCCAACGACGAGACCTGAGCAACATAACTACGAGACAGAAACATTCCAACGGTGAGATATAAACATACCAACGAGGAAGCGCTCGAGTATTATACGAAATACTCGAACGCTCTAACGAAAACAAATCGAACGGAAGTCGTAAAATTTGTGAAAGGAAAGATTTAGCCAACGATGAGACATAAGTAAACCAACGACGAAGCATTCGAATATTATACGAAATACTCGAATGCTGAAACAAAGACACATAGAATGAAAAAAATAAAATCTGCAAGAAGAAATTATTGTTAAATTATTTAAGAGAGTGGACAATGGCCACTGAATAGCCATTGATCTAGCCAACGATGATATACAATACAAATAAACCAACGACGAAGCATTCGAATATTGTACGAAATACTCGAATGCACAAACAATGAAAACTAGAATGAGAGAAATAATATCTGAAAGAAGAAAGATAATTAAAACCTGAAAGAAAAAATAATTAGTACCTGAAAAAAGGAATTATTATTAAATTATTCAAGAGAGTAGACAATGGCCATTGAATAGCCATTGATCAAGCCAGCAATGATATACAAATAAACCAACGACGAAGCATTCGAATATTGTACAAAATATTCGAATGCACAAACAATGAAATCTTGAATAAAAGAAGTAGAATCTGAAAGAAGAAATAATTAAAACCTGAAACAAAAAGAAAGAATATTAACACGATCCTTCCGAAGTCGAAGCGACAACTAGCTCGGGCCTGCACGCGGGCCCCTTATATAGCGGCGGCCGGGCGAAGATCGGCGAAAATTTCCGAACTTTACCGATTCCTTTAAAAGTTACTTTTCCGCTGTAATAAGTAATAATTTATTAACTTTATTGACTTTTATCGCTATTATACGTTGCAGTCTATTTGTTATCGACAATTTTAGTTTGTTATTAACAATAAATTTATTAATTTATTAACTCCTTGTAAGTCCTGAATATATTCTAACACATATACGTAGTTTGTTTAAGTAGAAGGCAATAATTTATTAATTTTTCCACTGTTATTATAAATATACGATGCGAGTAATTTGTTATTAACTATATTAATTTGTTATAAACAATCAGTGCAATAATTTATAAACTTCTTGCAAATTATAGTTACATTTTGACACAAATTCGTTCCAAGTTCAAGTAATAACCAGTAATTCCGCAATTTTTTCACTTTTATTATAATTGTACGTTATGAACAATTTGTTATTAACAATATTAATTTGTTACTAACGATAAGTATTATAATTTATAAATTTTATTTATGCTTTTAGAATATAAATTTCCGTGATGTATTTATGTGAAGTATTTTTATGCTTAATGCAATTTATTAATAACAATTTCAATTTGACATTAATGATAAATTTCATAATCTGTATATTTCTTATAAATTACAACTGCATTTGCACTACCATACGATAAATTTCGATGATATGTCCGTGGTACGTCAATTCCTCTAAAATTATCTGATATTTAATACATAATATTAAATTTTATTTCCGCTAAAATGAAATATTATGCAAAAAGCAAAAAATGTAACAAGATTCACCATCACTTTAATAGTTGGCAGTTTATCATTTAACAATTTTAAATTACAAATTATTTGTGTACCGAATAATGAAATTTCTTCTTCGGAAAAGCTTACAGAATACACTGCTGTATAACAAATTCGTGTCAGATAAAGAATTTTTTTTAACAATGCAAGAATATTCGTAGAAAGTACGCTTGGAGGCTTATTTTTAAACTTCGATAACCAATTTGCTTATTCAGAAGCACAAATAATTATAATTATAGACATTGATAAACTCGACAAGCTATTACCTAAAGATAATATGAAACTATTACTTAAGGCAACAATGAACCCCCTTATCATTCATACCTTTCACATAATAGTTCATTTCAGTAGAAAATCTTGCGTTTTTAGAGAATCTCACAATTTTCAAAAACTAATGGAAATTTCATTTACGGATTTCTATTCAGGTAGGTAAGCTCTACAAGAATCATCCAATGGATATCACAGATTATATAAATATAAGAAAATATAAATATATGACAGTAAATAAAAAATCCTACTATTTATAACGTAGTTATAATGTAAACAATAACTAACTATTTATCTTTTCTTATAACTTCTAATTTTTCTTAAGTTTCTACTTCGTCGTCACTTTCTCAATCGCTCATACAGTTTTCTTTCCTTTTTTATTTGGAGGTGCAGGTGATTCAACAGCTGGTTGAAAGCTTAATTTTGGATGAGTTAAATGATCATGGGCTGATTTGCCTTTACCACTAAAGTTTTTATTTAATATCGCAGATTCTTCTACATCTTCCTATGCTTCTTCACCAAATGATAAAAGATTGAAATTTCTGTAACAAAATTTTTCATTGCAAAGGATAATACTATCATGGCTAAATGCTGCCATCAAATACATAGACGCCATCAAACAAGAATTAATAACTAACAATTTAGAGTTAAATTCTTTACGAAAATTATTTAAGAATATAGCCTGAAGTTCCAGCTTCGCAATGAAATTATAAAAGTTCACAAATTGTTTACGGAAATTTTGTAATTAATAATTTTTCACTGCTGGAGCCATTCTATCCTTTTCTATCACCTCTCTGTCCTTGGCTACCACGTGACCAGCTCTTCGACGACCTCCTTGCCTATTCTATATTCCCATTACTTTCTTGATTTTTGAGCCCAAATAATAGATGGCGCTGATCGCAGGCGGTAAAATTTGTATTTATTCGGCAGTAGAAGATTAATAAATTTCCACGTTTTTCTAATTAATTCATGAACACTTATAGCTGCACAGTAAAGTTACAATTATAGGCAACATTCTAATACAATGTTTAATTTAATAATTAACACTTGCATGATGTAGGTTTTGTATTTTCTATAGTAAATAAGGTTACTATAGAAAAGCACTTTTCTTGCATAATATTCTTATTATTTTGTAACAAATATATACTTGCATAAGAAAGCGTAAAAGTTGATTTTTGTTTAAGAAATTTTATTTACAATTGTTTATTTACAATGTTTTCGTAGATGAAAGATGAACACAGAATAAAAAATAGATTAAAAAGCTACCACAAACAACTATTCTGGTCGGGAATCGAACCCTGGTCCTTGGGTATCAGAATTTCGAACTATCTCCGTTAGGCTACGTCTCCGATTACAAAATAGCTTAAATAAATTGATAATTATGAGAGTATTAAAACTTTAGTCATAAATATTTTAAAAACTGTTGAGTAGTTGCCGCTATAATTATATATTTTCTTAAACTGCATGATGATTTATACAAACCTGCAAAGTTTTAACTAAATCGGAGACCCGAAGAACTTGCACTCTCCTTGTTAGACGTTTAGGACGATGGCTGAAGTGCATGCGGACGGATGAGATACTTATGACTGGGTCGAGTGATTGAGAAAGGAAGCTAGCAATAAATCGTACAATAGTATCACGCACATTATAAATAATATCACAAGTCAAATCGTGAGAATCATCTCTGTACAAATTTCTTAAAAATCTCATCTTAAATAATTGCGGGACAGGATTTCAGATAATAAAATTGACCCTTGTTGCACAACAATTTTATTGCGTTTTAAATGAAACAAAATTGGTATATTTTTACTAATAAATAAATCGCATAATGTAATAACATGAAGAGATAATAATAATATAGGATGGCAGAACTGGTCTTGAGACACCGAAAATTCACGGAAGAACAAGAACACAATAACACAAACTCAAAACTCGTAAACTGATTTAACTTAGGAAAAGAACACCAAGATAACGAAATGAAAACACACAAGGACGCACTCTTTTAAAACTCTTTTCCCAACACCAAGCGACTCACTCTTGTGCTGGTCACAACCGATTTCTAAGGACTCTGTTTTGGTTCTCAAGGACCACGGTTTTTATGCTTTCCTTAACCTACACCTCACCTCCCCGTAGAGGAATCACGCAACTTAATTTTGTTATATAGAATAACTTTTCGATTTGCTTCTAGAAGATATCGATCGGTTTACAATTTGTTTTTGTTGGCGATAGCCGATTCGCGATTTCTTTTGGTATCCTACAATAATTTAATTGAATTTGTTGTTATAGACTGGGACTCGAATAGTCCCACCGTCCCATGTTGAATGTTGCCAACACAAGCGAATACATTTATAACATTTATCGAAGGTATTACCAACTGCTTTACGTAAATAAGACGAAATATAAACCTATGCGCATGCAGGTATTGCAATCTTTCCAGGTGAGACTAAAAATACACCATGCATTACGGTGCATCAAAAAGGTGGGACACTTTCATGTATTTTCTGACTAGTGAAAAAATCTATGCTTAGCATGAAAAACAAACTAAAAATCTATAAGACAATCATAAAGCCTGTGTGGACCTATGGAATTCCCTTATGGGATACGGCAGCAAAAAGCCATATATCAAAGCTTGAATCACTACAATCAAAAATGCTGAGAACTATCGTTAATGCACCATGGTACTTAAGAAATTCAAATATACGAAACGATCTAAATATTCCAATGGCTTTGGAAGAGGTAAACAAATACGTGGTCAAATACAAGGAGAGAATTGTAGCACACCCTAATCAACTTGCTGTAAAAGTGTACTTAAAACTGACAGTAAGAAGATTAAAAAGAAAGCATCCCACGGACCTGATTTCCGAATAACAAAACATGAGGAACAATCTTGTGGTGATATCTCAATGGAGTTGTCACCCACGTGCTATGAATCACACGATAAATCTGTGGTAATGGTTACATAGATTTTTAAATATATTTGTATTGGAATGAGTGGAACAAGTATGCTTGGGATGGAAATATCTAATGAATTCAGGTTATTATGATAAATGAGTATGCGTGTAATGATTGAGGTGTTGTGTGAATTGTGTATGTGAATGTAATGTATGAAAGAAGAAAGAAAAAAGAGAGTGATTTAGCATATGTCAGTTGCAATTGTGTATTAATAGAGAGAAGTCGTGTGAGCATGTGATAGTGATAAAATAATTATATTTCAACCCAATATTTGTGTTTAATAATCTTTATAATTAAATAAATAATTGTTCTTATTGTTATTAAATTTCATCCATCACTAACAAAATCGGATAAATTGTAAACTTCTAATAATAATAATAAAAAATAATTTACGGTTAAACTTTTAATCCCACTGTGCCTCAAAGAGTTAATATACCCTGAATTAGTCGAGTGTATTAATGTACAATTTAACACTCTAACTAAGTAATAGTCTACAAACAGCTTTCAGAAATGTCAACAATGTATTTAAAATCATAATCTCGCACTTGTACCAAATTCTGATCTTTATCTTACTAATCTAAACCACTCTCACCTAAAACCTGTCATATTTCATACATCAACAGATATCACAAGATATCCAAGGATCCTAAGATTCTTTGATCCCAAAATATCTAAGAGAACGTACCTAAGAATCCCAAAATCCCGTATAAAAATGACGTGTGTGACACTCGAAGGAACCTTCGAATTTCCTCTTGAAAGCAAGCGAGATGACACGAAGCACGAAAAAACGAGATCTCTCATTGCATCTTGTACACCCGTACCCTCCGCGGTAGGTTTTAATTAAAGCAATAAGAACAAGGTAACCAGAAGCATGGGGGGCCGAACGACAAGGGATTCGTTACTATTTATTTCTAATTACCTTCGATTCCGTAATCCACCGGCCGGAAACAGACCGGGGATCCGGGCTTCCTCCTTCCTTCTTGCCGGTCGACTCGTAATCGAATAATTAAGCCGTTGATTGGAGCTTTATTACCCAATCCGCGAAGTGAGCTTTTATTGGTCCTCTCGAGCCGACCGTTGAGTATTTAAAAAGGGTGATTGCCTCTCTCGATTCGAGGGAAATCACCTGCGAGATTGGACGCTGCATAATGTATTATCCGGTACATCCCAATTTCTCGGTGCTTCATCGAACCGGCGGATATTTGCGACTTCACAGGCTGGATAACGCGTTACTATATGGGGGTCGAGGCGATCAAACGTAACGACTTCACCGAACGTTCGTGTGCTCGTGCAGTGTGGCGGATTTCGGAGAGCAAGGTTGCAGGCAAATCATTTCAATCGCCGCGGGTAATTTAAACGCGATGATGTTGTAATACGTAGGAACTCGAAGAATTATGGCTGGTATTGAATTGAATATTGAAGGGTTATCCTGAATATTACGAGTGATTTCCAGCGTGTATATTGGATGATTATTGGAGCTTAAAGTTTGGCAAAGCGGTTTAGCGTACGAGAGGAAAAGTGAATTTTATTTTGTGCATTTACCATAAGCTGCGAAAATAGGTAATTTTCTGTGGAATAAAATGTAATTGTGATCCATGATGATTCATTTAACACGTTGGTTATTATACCGCAGTAAAAGAAATCGTTCGTTATGGGTTGTGTTTTATTCTTTGAATTCTCTTTGATAATTTAGTAGACAAGAAATTTGTGCTCATTTCGTTTGCTGGGCTCTGCAATTGCTGATATTACGCAACGAACAATCTTATGATAATCTTATTGATATATTGTGATGTCAAGTCCTCATAAGAATGTGACGTTACGTTATAGTAACGTTAAATAAGTATCATAGTAATTAGCGAAAATATCAGTCATTAAACAAAATTATTATGCTGAACGAATATTAAAATAGGTAAGATTGCTTTAAGAGGTTATTAAACCTATAGAATTTTATAACCTATTGAATAGATCAGCTATCGAATCAGATTCAGTTGCAACAATGCATATAGCCATCTATACAGTATTACAACTAGATCTATTCAATTGATTATTAAACCTATAGAATTTTATAACCTATTGAATAGATCAGCTACCGAATCAGATTCAGTTGCAACAATGCATATAGCCATCTATACAGTATTACAACTAGATCTATTCTAGTTATCTAGAATATATCTATAATAAATATATATTTATAGATCTATATCTAGATCTATAAATGCACAGTATGTGGTTGTAAATTATAACCATTTCGATAATTTTGTAAAATCGTTACGATTCTCGATTCTTCAATACTATTTTATATTTTCCGAAGTTTCAGAACCATCATCTAGAAAGTCAAACTTTTTTTTACGATAATAAATTATAAAGTTAATAAGATGCAATAAAATGGTCATTAAATCATCTCTTAAAAATTTGTGGCAATTAATGCATCGAAGTCTGACTGATATCTTAGATGTGTCATAGTGTAAAGAATTTATAAAACAACAGTGGAGAAAATATTATCATACTTCAATCCTTTTTTATTCTTTACTATAACGATGGTATCACGTATTAAGATTGCAATAGCATACAAATAAAAATTGCTTTTAATTTTGTCAAAGTATTATAAGTGAATTACATTAATCTCTTCACCATCAATCGGTTGAATTGGTTCCCCAAAGACGTAAAATTTCTATTAATGAAAATAAGGAGCACATAACGGAGTATATTTTGTCACAACTTTCTAACAAACAAATTTAAATTTACTCTTAAGACACTTAAAATAATTTCAAACGAAGCACGTGTTATTTCCACAATTATAATCACAGGTGCAATTAAAATTCTACTTATTGTCCATCTCGATACCTACCCAGCTACGACGGGAATTGTAAGAAATCGCTGTATTCGCGTAAAATATGAAAGGCATAGACAGCAACGTTCGCTTGCATACTCTGCTATAGCATCACCGAAGCTCGATCTACAAAAGCACGGGATGCGAGTGCAAAAGAAAGAAACGACGCAATTAATAGGAGATCGTTTCACGGCGTGCTCGATGGTATCCTGACGACGGAAGGGAAGAGATCAGAAACGCGTTTTCAATAATTGTGCGATTTACCGGAAGAGATCGTAGGAAGAGCCGCGGTGGCTACGGCCGCGAAGGAGGGCTGTATCGCGACAGAGGGTGGCCTCGATGGCGGCATTGATTTTGCAATGTAAAACATTTCAGCGCAGCCAGAAGGGTGGAGATCCGACCGGGCGATTTCCACGGCCGGGAACGAAAAGATATTGATGGTTACGGGGATTTGATGGCATATTGCTCGACTCGGATCGCTCTGTGATGTCTTTGGTAACGCTTTCCGATGTCGGCGCGCGGCCTGTCTGCCGTGTATTAAGAGCAGGGGTGGCCAAGACGATTTCAAAGTAATGCGTCACTGTCACAAGCAGCGAGAGCTATGTCGATTTGCGCCCTAGCTCTGAATGCGCTCTTCGAATCGCTCCTGCGGACGGACAATTGAATTGCGGTGTATCGAACATGTTCGGTGACACATGTATCGACGGAATGTACACGCCACACGTGGATAGTCAGGGGAACGAAATTCTGAAATAACGCTGTCTGTTATTTATGTCTCGGGTATTAATCAGTTCGCGTTTTGCCACGTGGAATGCGAAGGGGTAACGTAGGGCTTGCAAATCGGGTTATTTAAACTTCATATTTTAGATTTTTCTGCAATTTAGGTTGTACCGTCCATTTGTTCACAGAGGTTCGATCGAAGAATTTTAAGACTTATTCGATGTGTTTAGGTACAAATGAACCGTTCAAATTGATTAACTCCATAAAACAGAAATTGGAGAAATACAATGAAATAATGTATATTGTTTTTTAGAATTCCCTTTATAATTTAAATCGAAATAAATATTGTAGAATGCATAAATACAAATGTAACTTTCATCTAACGGTATATAAAATTTATAAGAAAAAATAGCCAAAAGGTAATCGTTCGTAATGTTATCATTTTTATGTTACTGGAATAGTTAATCGATTTGGCAAATGAAAAGAGTAATAAATTTAAATTTTACTAAATTTTGCTTAAATTTTGATAAGACGGCACTAAAAAATTCACCATTATCGTTCATGGCTTGCTAGTGTATTTGAGTTGCATCATTGCAACGATTTACATTACAGTACGGAGTTAATCAAAGTGACCTCTGAAATAAATTATTTATTATTCAATGACCACAAAATTTTTGTCGTTTAATGGTGTTAATCTTATTTATCGGGGAAAGTTACTATAAATATAAAAAGTTATGACTATACCAAGTGCCTTGACGCTTAAGTTTAAGATTTTTCGAAATGTGGAGTTAATCGATTTGTGCAGTGAACGGCTTAAATAATACATCATATGTATTATTTATATGTAACTTTGGTTAATACGTCAGATGTATTTGAAGCAAATTTATTTAGATTTTATATTTTATATTTTTCTGGATTTTAGATTGTACTGTCAATTTGGAGAAAGAGGATCATTAAAGGTGTTCTGAAGATTATCTGATGTATTAATATAATATCTTCATTTTAGAGGGAAACGTAGTCACTTTTGAATGACATTCTTCAGTGGTATCAAGAAAAAATTATAATAGGCTGAGAGGTTAAACTAACTGTATATTGTAATATTAACTTCCTTGAAATTTTAAATATTTATTATTTACTATTCGTGATGTTACTGTAAATTATACTTAAAACCAACGTTTTGCAAGCATTATATATGTTGTTAAAGTACTTTTTAATCTTACTTAAGTACTTTTCATATTAATTAATATTATTAAGTTAATGAAGTCGATTAAATAGATATCGATTATCTAAACGTAATTCTTTATATTTATTTATTTTCATTATGTTATTTTAATCACTGTTATATAAATATATTAAATTTAGGTAATATTCATATTAGAACTACTTACCCCTAAATTTAATGTTCAACAAATTTCATTTCTTGTTATTAAAAGTTTCAAATAAGAAAAAGTAACTCGTTTCAGACTTTCCACTTTTACAATTACATACACTATGTTACATTTGCCCATATTAACGTTATTATTCAACTATTATTGATGTAGAAACATGATTATGTGTAGTTATTTATTTTCGTTGCACCAGTTGATTGACTCGATCAGTCGTGACTAATTTTAATTGAGACGTCCCGTCAATACTAACATTGACTAATTAATTCTAGAATTAACTAAATTCTATTAAAAGTAAATCTTATTGGACGGTGTTAAAATCATTATAAAAAGAATTACACTCCGAAACAATGTCTTTGCAAACAACAGAGAAATTTCCATGGTTCAAAATTGCACGAGAATATGATGTATTGTAGCAAATAAAATGCCGAATATATTTGTCCAGTGTTTATGTACTGCGTTTATACAAAACAAACTTTAAAGTCCAGGCTATTTTATTAGAACTATTTTAAGTGAATCAAAGTGTCTAAATATGGTATAGATCTACTATATTGGTGTCGATTCATAGCATGTGGTTAATCCTAGAATCAATTAGATGATCTCTGGTAATAAATTTTCAGCCAAACGCAACAGTAGGCAATTATTTAATAAAATTATAATTTTCGAAATGTGAAATTCTATCACCTGAATATAAAACGTATAGAAATATTAGATAGTCTCGATATGTAGCAAATACAAAGGAAATAGTTTAAATCTTTCTGTATCTGTAAATATCAATAAAGTGAAGTCACAGTTGGAAAATAGTATTATTTATTCGTCATTGTATATTCAAAAACAAATAATCGTTATTTCCTGAATTAATTGTGTTATCCAATAATATTATTAATATTGACCAGAGACCTCAGTTAAGATTCCAAGTAATCAAAATTAGTTTCAACCTATTTCGAATTTTATTACAATATATACGAATTATAAATCAGTAATTTTGTCGCTAAAGCCATAGATGAAAAATAGTATTTATTCGTCATTGCATATTCGAAATCAAATAATCGTTATTTCCTAAATTAAATTTCGAATTTTATTGCAATATATACGAATTATATATCGGTAATTTTATCGTTAAAGCCATAGATGATAAATAGTATTTATTCGTCATTGTATATTCAAAAACAAATAATCGTTATTTCCTGAATTAATTGTGTTACCCAATAATATTATTAGTATTGACCAGAGACCTCAGTTAAGATTCCAAGTAATCAAAATTAGTTTTAACCTATTTCGAATTTTATTACAATATATACGAATTATAAATCAGTAATTTTGTCGTTAAAGCCATAGATGAAAAATAGTATTTATTCGTCATTGCATATTCGAAATAAAATAATCGTTATTTCCTAAATTAAATTTCGAATTTTATTGCAATATATACGAATTATAAATCGGTAATTTTATCGTTAAAGCCATAGATGACATATAGTATTTATTCGTCAATGCACATTCACAATCAAATAATCGTTATTTCCTAAATTAATTGTGTTACCCAATAATATTATTAGTATTAACCAGAAACCTCAGTTAAGATTTATTCCAAGTCATCAAACTAGTTTTAACTTGTTTCGAACTTTATTACAATATATACGAATTATAAATCGGTAATTTTATCGTTGATCGAAATGACGAAACGAAAGTACGCTTGCAGCAGACGACCAAGAACAGAAGGCAAGATCGAGCGAAGACGTTTCTCGTCGAAGTGGAGTAGATCAGGCCGATGTAGGCAGAGGAGGAAAGGGCTGCAGGAATATAAAGATAGGCCGGAAGAAGGACGATTCAAACGAATCGCTGGTCCATGTCCGGCGGGTGACATTTCATTCTTGCACGACCAAGAGGGCATTGTCTCTCTTCCCTATCAGATTCCCTCCTTTCTCCGTCTTGACTCGCCCCCTCGAGACCGTACGATTACTTCCTTTTTGTTTTCATTTAATTACCGATGTCAAGGGGTTATAGCCGTCCGTCCTCCCGACTCCTCACGGTGTTCCGCTCACTTTTTCCCTTTCTTAACCTTCCTCTATTATTCCTTTATTTATTCCAATTATCTGCACGACGTGAATTTGTCATTGCCTTTAATTTCTTGCCCCATCCGCCGCACCCCTCCACTCGATAGAAACGTTTTTCGAAGCCGCATCGCTTGCCAGGGAAACTCGTCGGGGCACTCGACCCTGATTTAACCTCCTTTGACATCGAGTAGCTCAACGAACGTTGAATATCGATGAAGACGTGGTATTTAAAATATTATTTTCGACTCCTTATCGCATAATCTGCTTATCACGTAACAGTTATCGAATAACTTATCACATAATGATTGACGAATGATTCGATATAAATTGGATATCAATGTTTTCAGAATCTTATTCTCGTTTGCTGGTCATTATACGGTTGATTGATATATTACAGGGTGATATGGCAGTAAGTGATATATTAACTTGGAATTGCACTGAGAATAATTGTTTGGAATGATTACATATCGGCTTATATAGGGTGCCCCTAAATTCACGCAAGATTTGAATTTTGCGCCATTTGTGCAAAAAGTGCTATCAACGAAAGACAAAAAGATACTAAAATATTAAGTATACTGATGTATACTTTATGAATCAATCAAAAATTTACAATTTTTAGTTAAAAATTAGTGCTTTCTATCAAAATTATTTCTTACGTGAATTCTAGGACACCCATTAGTTGTTAAGGATCATTTTATGTCTACCAATTTTTAAAACTGGGATCAGGAAATAATGTCCGATACTAATTTTCCATTGATGTGTATTTTTATCACATTCTGTCTTTCTTCTTTCATCAGTCGAATTTTCAAATCTCACCTGCTAAAATGCACTTCTTCCTTTTTTGTGTTTTAACATAAAGTAAAGAAAAAAAAAAATGCAAATTATAGAAATACAATTATTATAGTTAAAGGTTCAGAACATGTTACAACTTATAGAAATTTGCAGTCACAGTATAATTTTTAATTATTAATTTGCTTATAAATTAATAATTTATTTTAAAATCAATAATTTGGAAACTAATATCAAAAGTACTACTCTAAACTGGCTTATATCCAGGTACTGAAGTATCAAATTTTCTGTAAGCTCATTGAATCTTCTTGAATATCGTGCAATCAGTATAAGGAGTTCCTGTACGTAATAATTATTTTCAAAATCTATATGCCGATTTTATTATAATGTTATAGTATTATATTATTACAATTGTACAATTTTATTTCAAGCATTTTAACTCAATCGTAGAAACATTGTTTCTAAGCCAAACACAGAATTAAGCAAATTACGTAACATAGTATATGTTAATTTTATTCTTAATACCAGTGAGCTTTTTAAACATATCCAATTAATATTTCTGAAGATTCGGTTAAACGAATACTGTCAAATACTACAAGAGTGACAGCGACACAAATTACCCCGAACACAAC
Organism: Eufriesea mexicana; assembly: GCF_001483705.2. Lineage (NCBI taxonomy): Eukaryota > Metazoa > Arthropoda > Insecta > Hymenoptera > Apidae > Eufriesea > Eufriesea mexicana. The sequence goes on from NW_016909429.1 coordinate 18,585, forward strand.
TGATGCACCATGCTGTTCGATACATTGACAATCCCCATTTACGAAATTGCGAAATTGCCTTCGAATTCGAGGGTCCTTCCACGAGGGGTTCGGTTCCCCGCGCTAACATCTTTTACTGTCAGACCGCATATTCGATGTTTCCACGGTTTGCATTCCTCCTCGACAAAAGCAATGCGTGCTGCCGCGACTCCCGATGAAAAGACAAGAAAAATCCAGTGGTAAGATGGAAATGGCGGAACACAGGGATGAGAAGGGTGAGACAGAGCGCTATAGCGATCGACGTGACAATGGTTGAGTAGTGCCAGATACGAATGAAAAGTTCCATTTAAGCATATTGAAAATATTGATTTGCTTTTGGTAACGAAAGTGTGGACTTAGGCAAATACATAAGACTATTTTATATTATCTCGATGATAAAATATAAAATGAGGAAACCAATATGGACACACTACATCACAAGGAAATTTAATTAACCAAAACATTCTGATTTTGGTGAAAATTTATGTGCATGTAGAGCGCAATCTGTTCTATATGAAATATTTGTTTTGTGGACAGGAAATAATTTTGAGGAAAATGGATGCAAATGAACTTCCAAAGTTTTAGAATATTCTCGTGCAGAACATATAATTTTTACATTGCCCTTTTTATAAAATGGGGTGTCAGGGTACTGGAAATTAAACATTTCTGGTATAACGATTTGTGTTGCATTTTATTGAAAATTCAATCGCTGATTTCAGTTACTTAGTAAGTTAGTTACTGAAGTGATTACGGAAAAATGAAGTTGTTTATACAATCTGTTACGATATATACATAGTCACTAAATTTCAGTGAAATTAGAAAATTAATTTTTTCATATTCAATGTATCTTTTGTGAGTATTACTACAAAAGCTATCTTTTCTTTACAGTATAGCACTTGTGTGGAATATTTAAAGTTACCGTTGTTTCTGAGCTGTAGTTATAATATTTATTAACTTCACTATTATCGCGTTAAAATTTTAATTCCCTGTAATAAATCTCCTAAAAGTTAACTAAGAAATGGCACTCTGCTTAACATTTGAATTTTATAACCTTGAAGTACATACTTGGAAGTATTTCAATAAATTTTTATTACACTTTCTACATTTTTAAAATAAACGAAAATCATATGAAATCTGTAAGATCCGATACTCATACATTCCGATCATTTAAATTAATTATAAAAGCAAATTAAATATTACGATACAAAGCATTTAGGGTACAATACATAAGAATTAAGATTCATTCGATCTCCCAAATCATTCGATACAATTTATCCATATGAAATTAGGAAGTACAATGTTTCGAAACATATCAGTTTCATTTCACTTACACCCACGCGTGCATACGCGAAATTCCAATTACGCGACGTGCCTATTATTGTCGGCAATTTTAACAGGACCTACTTCCCGGCGACAGCGAAGCACAGAGGCATCGCTGATACTTTGAGCGCCTTTCAGTTGATTAAAAAACAAAAAGAAAAAAAGAAAGGAAAAATAAAAGTAGACTGTATGAAAGCGAACAGAGATTGTCAGATCACACGACCAACGTGTCGAACCTTTGGAAACGCGTCGTCCCAAGGAAAAAAAAGCCAGCAGTGCACGAATGCAAATGGAATGGAGAAAGGGGTTGGTCCATCGCGAATAAAAGATAAAAAAGAAATGAAAACGAAAGCTTGCGTCGTCGGGTTTTGCGTCGTCTCACGTACGTGCGTTCAAAGTTTCCACCCCTCCCCTCCACACACGTTCCTTCGCTCCTCTCACCCACTGGAAGCTCAACAGCTTCGATATCAATATTCTAAAAACACCCTTTGTCATGTGCAAAAAGGCACCACACTCGTAATGCGTGTTCTCGTGGCAGCAGGACCGTTTGCAGTTTGCCAGTCCAAGCTGGATGCTGCGCCATCCAACAGGTATGTATCAAGTATCTGTATATAAAGCAGCTTCGACCCCTAGGGGCGTTATTTCCCGAAATTGTGGCTACTGCGCGCCCTCGTTGCTCTCACCGCACCTTTTCGTCCAATGATGTTATCATTAACTTACTGACACCCGGTGTAATTTTGGCAATTTCTCCGATTTTACCATAAGGGTTAATAATCGAATTCGGAGGTGAAAGCAGGGCGAAGGAAAGAGGCGAGTGTCAGTAACGTTGTTGAAATAAATATAAACTATTTTAATAAAATTTGTAATTAGCGATCAATAAATAGCTACCATGTCACGAAAAAGAAATTATAACCATGACCGTCGATTATCTGCCTAGGACAAAAAGTAGGAATTTACTTCAAATATGTGAAGTTTAGTATTAACCGATGCTTTAGTACTGCAATTTTAAAAAAATTTTTGAAGTGGAGATGATCACTTAAGTCTCTGAATATTTGAAGTATATCTTTAATTTCTGTAGAATATATTTTAAGTACATTTGTCAAGTCAAAACAGACTTTGATCTTGACACTGAGCTCTCAATAGAAATCGGTGTTGAAAAATAAGTGGAAGAATCGTTGTTTCATAAAGAAAAGGGCTTCATTCGGATGCCTCTTAGAAATCTTACTTTATGTTTACGTCAAAGGTAGAAGCAAAGTAAATTATAAAAATTATTTTAAATTAATATCGACGTGAAATTAAGAAAGAATTGTAAACAAAAGATGAAAGTCCTTTTCTGGTGCTCTCTTGCAAAATTTTGGTTAGCATTTCAATTAATATTGACTCTATTAACCCTTTGCACTCGATGATTTTTTTGACTAGAAAACGGTTGAAACACAAAAATTCTCAACTATAAAATTGACGATACTTTTTTGAGCAGTAAATAAAGAATCGTATAATAATTACCGCGTAGAATTATTTGATTTCGATACCTCGCACACTTGTATTACCTTAATATATTATCTTGATGTATTAATTAATATCGATCTTCCAAATTTTATGAAATGGTGACTAAAGCTCGCCTCTCGAGTGCGAAGGGTTAATATTAGTAAACACGTTGAATCTCTAATTTTATACCTTGTCGATATTGTAGAATGGCGAAAACTGGTTTCGAGACACCAAAAATTGACAAAACAACAAGAACAGAATAACACAAACTCAAAACTCATAAAACTAATTTAACTTAGGAAAAGAACACCAAGATAACGAAACGAAGAATAAAACGATAGATAACATAAAAACGAAGATAACATACAAAGACGCACTCTATTTTAATTCTCTTTCCAGCACCAAGCGACTTACGCTCGTGCTGGTCACAAATGATTTCTAATGACTCTGTTTTGCTCATCAAGGACCCTGTTTTTATGCTTTTCTCAATCTACGCTTCACCTCCCCGTAGGGATCACGCAACTTAATTTTGTCACCCAAAATAACTTTTCCATTTGCTTCTAGAAAATATTGATTTGTTTATAATTTATTTTTGTTGGCGATGATCGATTCGTGATTTCTTTGGAAATGAAATTTGATCGGTCTCTCGATAAAAACCCTTATTTAGTATATGGAATATGACAAATCTGTGTGAGTTTATCAAAACATAAAAATGTTAGATGTTCTGCACAGATACTCCGAGACAAGAAGAAATGTGCGATTTTACACGGTGTTCTCGCTGTCGTGAGTCACTTGTGAATTTCTCTCTTCAGTTCTCGCGTCTACCCTTCGATGTTACACCTTCGCCAACAAGGGGTGACGCTCGTGTAAACCGCGTGTACAGTCGTTCACCGACACCTGTTTACTCCCTACGGACAATAGTATGCACGCATACTGAAAGCTGTTGGCTTACAGGTGTAACAAAATTGCTTCATTACAGATGCTTGTTAAATAAATTTCAGTTGGTTAATGTAACAATTTTTGGCACATGAGCATTAAGAATAGCGAAAGAACTGTGTTTACTCAAATTTAAGTTAATCTGATCAAATTGTTCGCGTTACGGACAAGTAGAAATAAGAATAGATATTTTTGTTTAAATATTGTGCGTTAAATCTAATGCGTTAGATAAAATTGTAAAGGAAAATTTAAATATAGGGTTTCATTGACATTCGTACATGGAACAAAAATAATAAAAGAAAATTATTTTACATATAAAGTATTTCCCTGTTACTTTACCTCGTGGGAGAGATGAACAGATTAATTTCAAAAGTTTCAACTGCAAAGAGCTTTAAAGTATTACGAGTATAATATTTGATATACGTTTCTATAAGAAAAAAAATTCGATAGTATACGAATATTAAACTCTAAATTCTTTGATATCCACGTAAAACAAGATGGAAGTAAATAGAACAGAAGAATCTATTTATCACATATACAATCGAATGTACACTGATTGCTGCATGTAAAAAGTGTAAAATTTAAATTACTATTAGAATAAAAAGGATATTAATATCAAAGATATTAAGTAAAAATTTATAGTATCATTCTATCGATAAAAATATTCATCACTGCAACGAAATTATGCAAAGAATGAAAAATGATTTAATTTAAAGCTGATTAAAAATTCGAAATATGAAAAGATCATTAAAAATCTGTAAAAGAAATGGAAAAGGGGAACAGGAAAATTCTTTCAAGATAATTCACTTTTATCCTACGTATACAATTTTATTTACCACCGTGATACGTGCAGAATAAACGTTACGTTTTCTCCCTCTCCGAGGTAACAAGCTTGCCACGTATAAAAACGTTCACGAGCCCTTCAAACGAAATTTAGAGCTCCATCATCGATCGGGGTCTAATTATGAACATGCGCGATATCCATACCGCCTTTGTTTCTGCGGATCTGTTTCGTCTGACGCGATATTAAAACGAATAACGAGCTGCGGTCCGGGGCTCCGTTGGATACCATCTAGGAAAACGATACGAGGAAATTTTAACATTCGCCCCCGTACATACGACTCGCACGATAGCCCGGAACATGTGTGAGCAGGTTTTTTTCCACCTTTTGGCCGGGAGAATAATTAAAGGCACAAAAGAGTACGCCTAGCGAATTACTCGGCCGCTGCACCGCCCAGCCACCACGATTGGACGGTTATTCTCATTCCGAGATTCTCCTTGAACGCGAGGTCCACGTCAGACGCGGAAACGTTCAAAGGGTTTTCGCGGAGCGGCAGGAAAAAACTAATTAACTTTTCGGAATAATTAAGATAAGACCGTTGGAGATTCGGCCGAAAGCTCGCCTCTCTGCCGGGTGCTACACCCCGTTTCCTCTTTATTCTTCGCGCCAAGCCGGAGCAGCCCAGCCGAATCGAGCGGGAACGCGCTACCTCCGGAAATGATGATCGGTCGATTAAATCGTTTGCATAAGAACCAACGACCGTTTTAGTTCGATGAGATCGCACGGGAACGAGAGATCCCAACGAACCGTTAAACGGTATTAGATAATCTTCATGAGAAACGTTTTCCTTCTTATAGAATTTTACCGATTTACCCTGCCTTACCTGAGTTTTGTATTTTCGCGATTTTTCTGTGAGAATTTGGAATTTTTCTGTCAGAGGAAAATTAATTGTGGAGATTCGCAAACCTATTTTCTTATTTATTTTCTACGTTGCTTTATATTGGAATGAGTAGATTTGGAATTTTTGTTGTACGAAGGTTATTCAGTTTTATTTAATTAATATCCTTACAGAAAGCTGTGCTGCGTTTTTGATCTTGTATCGATGAAAATGACATCAAATCATTTACATATTGCGTGTTTAGTGTAATCCAGAGGGTTAATCTATTTTTCGGTATATTTATTTAAGAGGAACAATGATATAAAATTGGTATATTGTAGGTACATTTAACAATATTTCAGTTATTTAATTTTCATAATAGAGAGATCCAAGTTTGAAATTAAATAGATGATGAAGTAAATACATTAACACATTTTTTCTGTTAATTGTCATGAAAAAGAAAGTATATTTAATTAAGTCAAAGAATGAATATATTACACCATATTGAAGTATATGTTTGTTTTTTGTAATTAATACAATTAATTATATTTGTGATGTCTAGAGTATATCTGCGTCCGGAACTATAAATTCTTAGTAAAGGAATTATTATAATTAGTAAATTATAATAATTACTATAAATTACTATAAATTATTATAATTAATAAAAAAATTCTTATATCCACTTACGAGTTCTGTATATATGTATATTTCTACCAAAGAATTATAATAAATTATTCACCAACTAATAAAAACGAATGATTGACATTTAAAAAATATTAATTCGAAGAAATGCATACATTATAACGCGATAAATAATATAAGGAGATATATATGTACTAATATATCGATATTAATATGCATAAAATTTGAAATTCGACTTAAATTTTAAACTCCTCGGAACACTCAAAAGAAGATATCTAATGTTTTGGCTCAGAAGTAATAAAAAATGTATTTAAAAGCAGGAATCAATTGAAAGAAATAAATGGAAGGTTATTTTAAATCTTACGAGCGTGTATGTCATACGAAAGTGAATATTTGATAAAATTCCACTAGTTAAATATATAAAATTCTATATTCAGGATAAATTTCACATTTTTCAAAAGACATCGAACAAAAAAGCATCTAAATAATCGAAAGGGATAGTATGCAGAATTTTAAGAAGCTATAGTCACGAATTTGACAATCATCGTCGTGAGAGAAATGCGTATAATTCTTTGCATAAAATAACAATAAAAATAACGATAATAATTCTAACTAATAAATTCCTATAATACACCAAATCTTTGAATATCTATAACTTTTACAACTATTCGAATTTTATCTAAATACCTGACCAACGTGCTTTCAAAGCTTTAAAGCCTGGAAAGAGTTAGAAACACGAAAATCGATGTCTCGCGTAAAAATACTTAAAACGGAATTTAATATCGCCTATGTCAATGTTGGGATATTTTCAGATAAATTGGGTCTCCGTTTTAGCTAGAGCTAAAAAAGATCAGCGGAAAGGAAGAAGTTCAGAAATAATATAACAGTTTCTACAGGCCGGAAATGGCATGATTAAAATATTGGATCTGCACGTAAAGGAAGGGGCGGTGAAGTGTTCAAGTAAGAAAGTCTAGCGCGAATTTCAATAAAGGGTGCCATTACCGACTGGTAGGATTTGCCGACGAGCAATTAAAGATATTGCTATTGACCAACTCTCGATGAAGTTAAATTAAAGTGAAATCAAAGTTTCTCCACCGACACCGGTCGGTTAGGTTTTCTTTTATAACTGTCGGCGAAAAATTTATGAAATTCGCAAACGAGACTTCGGTAATGATAATCATTCGATCGATGCATCGTGTTATTTAAACGATAATAAATACGATATAGATTGTTTCTGTATGGTCGTGGTTGGGGTCAATGTCATTGACTTGACTGAAATGAATGAAATTCGGTGAGAGAAAGGTTCGAAATTTTTAAGAAAGAGACGTTCAATTATGTAGACGATTTAAAGATATATTTTTGCTTCCGTATTAAAATTTTATTTGTCCAATTCTCACTGCTGATAAATTATTCGAAGCATTTTGGTTACTAAGCTATAAAGTGAAATAATTGAGACGATTATTTGGGATTGCTCGAAATTACTTTAATAAATTCTGTGAATAATTGCACGAAAACTGTTTGCATACAGCAGATAGACTTATATCAAGATGGACATATAATACCTTAATTGCTTTCTACTTAACTTGACCTAATTGAATTTTATTTCCTTATATGAAATAATTCAAAATATTAATCATATTGTATAATGAGGCGGGATTTATGTTATAATAATTTATATGAGATACTGTAATTACTACTACAATTGGTATTTTACTAATTATTATTGGTAATTAATTAAGTTATTTGTGCCTGGTTTTACGTAAAGTTCAATTATTTTCTATAATTTTCTATAAACAACGGATATGAATATGTAATTTATGCTAATATTTTGTTATATTCGCATTGAAAATAATTATATAAGTTATTCTTTGATTCAGAAATTTAAAATTTTTTCGCTGTGATATGAGAAAAATTTATATAATATAAATTAATAATGCTTTCTATTATTTCCAATAACTATCTAACATTATAGCTCTTAACTTAATAATTTAAAAAGCTTCAATGTATTAATTTGTTTAAACTCGTAAGAATAGTATATACATTCCATTCAAGAAATATTGAAATAATGAAAATAAGACAAAATTTTGACTAATAAAATATTAGTGTAGACATAATAAAACTAAATTCGTATATAATTCATTATTACATAATTTATTGTTGTATCTATTATATTTTAATAATAATAAAATATTAAGATAGACAGATCAGTACCACTTTTATATTCCAATAATGTTATAAATTAATTTTAAATGCTTCATTAATCCTTTAATTACTCTAATTAAATATAATTTGCAATTATTCATATCTTTATCGAAACTGTAGATTAAAAAGACAAAATCTATAATGTACTTTCTACAGTGATCAGCCTATAATATACTTTTACAAAAATTACGTATTTTTATAAAATATAATCCTTTCGTCAATTTAAAGAAAGATTCTTTCTTTTACTTAAATTTAAAATAGATTCTCAATATAAATATGTAAAATAGATTCTAAATGTGATGTTATCCTGTACATCAGGTTGACCCTATTAAAAGAAGAGATGAAGAAGACACGAACACTGTTTCCAAAGACTTTATAAACACACGATATGTCTACCATAATTATTAAGCAAGTGTATAAATATTTTTTAACCTTCTTTAAGTAAAGCATGTATAAATCTATATGTCAAAAATATGAATCAATAAAAGTCCTGAGAGTGCAATATTTCAATAAGCACAAGTATCCAGTTATTGGTACGATAATTAACAAATCCACTTTCATTATATCACAACAAGATTATCAGCAACAATCACTGCAATATTTGAATCATTAAAGAAGAGACAAAAAGGAATATCAATACACATGTCATGTGTTAGGAAATGGATACGTCACACCAAAACTATCTACAAAATTAACACACGTGCCAAATTTCCAAATATTAGAACATTCAACAGAAGGCACTGTCGTGTCAGGAAGATGCGTTACATCACACCAGAATCATCTACAGCAACCACTCAAACATTCGAACTAGCCAAATAAAAAAGGGGGAGAAAATGAAAATGGAAATCGATACACGTGTCACGTCAGAAAATCTTAGAACCTTCAACAGAAGACACCAACGTGTGAGGAAGATATATTACACTACAACAGAACTATTCATAGCAACCATTTCAACATTTGAACCAGTTCTCAGAAAAAGAAAAAAACATGAAAATGGAAATCGATACACGTGTCACGTCAGAAAATCTTAGGACACTCAACAGAAGACACCAACGTGTTAGGAAGATACATTACACCACAACAGAACTATTCATAACAACCACTCCAGCATTCCAACCACTATCCAATAACAAAAGGAAAAATGAAAATGGAAATCGATATACGTGTCACGTCAAAAAATCTTAGGACATTCAACAGAAGACACTGCCATGTCAAGAATATGCGTTACATCACAACAGAATTACCAAAAAAAAAAAAAAAATGAAAATGGAAATCGATACACGTGTCACGTCAGAAAATCTTAGGACACTCAACAGAAGACACTGCCATGTCAAGAATATGCGTTACATCACAACAGAATTATCCACAGTAATCACACCTACATTCGAACCATCCAAATAAAAAAAGGGGAAAAAATGAAAATGGAAATCGATACACGTGTCACGTCAGAAAATCTTTGGACACTCAACAGAAGACACCAACGTGTTAGGAAGATACATTATACCACAACAGAACTATTCATAACAACCACTCCAACATTCGAACCACCATCCAATAAAAAAAGGAAAAATGAAAATGGAAATCGATATACGTGTCACGTCAAAAGATCTTAGGACATTCAACAGAAGACACTGCCATGTCAAGAATATGCGTTACATCACAACAGAATTATCCACAGTAATCGCATCTACATTCGAACCATCCAAATAAAAAAGGGGAAAAAATGAAAATGGAAATCGATACACGTGTCACGTCAGAAAGTCTTAGGACATTCAACAGACGACACTGCCATGTCAAGAATATGCGTTACATCACAACAGAATTATCCACAGTAACCACACCTACATTCGAACCATCCAAATGAAAAAAAGGGGAAAAAATGAAAATGGAAATCGATATACGTGTCACGTCAAAAAATCTTAGAACCTTCAACAGAAGACACCAACGTGTGAGGAAGATATATTACACTACAACAGAACTATTCATAGCAACCATTCCAACATTTGAACCAGTTCCCAAAAAAAGAGGAAAAAATGAAAATGGAAATCGATACACGTGTCACGTTAGAAAATCTTAGAACGTCGAACAGAAGACACCGACGTGTCGGGAGATGGGTTCCGTGGCAGTACCTGTAGCGTTGAAGCTCGGTCCTCCGTTGATAATTAGCAAGCAAGCTGAACGTAGGACTGATAATTTTCAACAATGGTTCATTACCGTCGTTTAAATGTGCACGACAAGTGCATTCGAGTGGTTGAGCCTGATGGCGCGGCCGGTACACCGTCGTCGGAAGCTGGTAGCTGCCTATCTGGCTATTTCCATACATCTTTCATTGTGTTCTTTGTCGCGCCGAACTATAGATTCGCGGACTGACATTTTTATGGTGGAACAATGGGGGCGAGGCTAATGCCGGGACAAGGAGAAAAAGTGGAGGAAGAAACAAGCGAGAAAGAGAAGAGCCGCAGGAGGGAAAGACAGGGAGATGATAGTATAGATAAAGACAAAATGGAAAAACAGTGGGAGAAAGAGAGAGCGGATGGACGGAAGGGGCAGTGGGAGAGAGAAAGCCGATTCGACGTCAACCAGAGCATCGTTATCCGAGTAAATAGGCTGCCACTGTCGTCGACGGCCCCCGACGGCCTCCGAACACAATCCACGATTCGTATTGTTGTACTTTATTCCCCGAGTGGTCGAGGACCGCTACGAGGACGAAGTACGAATGTCTACAATCCTCTGCAACCGGTAACCTGCCTCAATCTCCGCGTCACCGACGACAGAACGAGAAACTACCTTAAATCCTCCGAGGAACCGGAATTGATAATTCCGCGGTTGAAAGCTTGCGACTCTCCTCGACGCTCCGAGGAAATCGTTGTCCCGGGATCCGTCACTCCTCCCGCACGTCCGTTCCTTTTTCCAGCAATTTCGTTTCCCGTCGCTGCATTCGAGAGCTAATCAATGTCAGCAAGATGGCGAACGTTCTTGGAGTATTAGTCGATCGTTGGGTTAGGGGCACCTTCGAGACGTGTTTGGGTTAATTGTTGCCGGATTCGTGGGTTTGACTTGCTATTGTAATTTTCCTCGAATTGCAATTCTAGATTCTAGTGTAACGCGAAAATTTTTTATGCACATTTTCGTTAAAATAGTATTCGTGTGTTAGAAAAAGACTCTTGAGCCAAGATCTCGCTGTATTTGATTTTAACGCTATATTTAGTGCAAATGGTCAAATGACAGGTGGATGAAAAATGTGGAAAGAGAAATTTTAAAGGGAAAGGAATAAGAGAAGGTATTTAAAAATTGATTGTATCTATATTAGAAGAAAAATTGCAAAGTCAAATTGCCAATGAGGTAACATTGGTTGTATGAATAGTTAAACGAAAATTTAAAGACTGTTACTTGCACCTTGGTAGATTCAGTATTGAATATAATTTTCGAAAATTCGATCATATAGTGTTTACGGAAATGTTTGTTATTTTTGTATATAACGAGTTATGAGTACATATTTATACCCCAGAAGGTCGACATATACTATAATAATGCAGAAAAGATCATATGATGATATGTTACTTAAAAAAATTTGTATCTTATATTTTATACAATATCTATTTTAATATTGAAATGACACATAGTGCCTATTTTCTCTAGGATATTTTTCTTTTTCTTATAGTTTGGCTCAGTGAATAGGTTAACTCTGAATGCAATATGTACGATATTTTCTGAAATATAGCTAGGTAATTATCAGACATAAGTTATATGGGTGAAGTAAAGTGCTTGAAGTAGTCTACTGGGTCAAGGACACAAAGTTTGTCGGAGTCTAAACACTAAATGTCTGTAAACGTAACAATACCGACTAATATTTACATACCAGTTAAATAAATAGATATACATATACATATATATTCCCTCTGTCCTGAGAGAATGCAATTTATATATATGTATGATGTTATATGCGAGATGTTATTGTTAAATGTTTGCTAGACAAGTGTATATACACATAAGCAATTTACTTTATGTATCTAAATAACACGTTATGAACATTTCACACCTGTAAAATGAAATAAATCTCATATAATACTAATAGCTGGAAGCTAAACTACAAAAGAAAGATATAAGTTTCTCGTGAAGGACATTAATAAGCTCACGTATAATATTTAATAAACTTTAACCTTCGATTTAAACTTTAATAAACTTTTCAACCAAAAATACATGTTCTCGATTAATTAGAAACGACATAAATTTTGTTAAAAAGTAATCAGTCAAGCAACTGAACGAGTACCTACGTATATTTTCACAACAATACAGATATAAAGTATCAAATTCTGCTAAAGAAATTGGCTAAAAGTTAAATGGTTCAATGACGCCTGGCAAGGAAAACATAAACGGTCCAATTATTTCCCTTCTTTGTTTCCTTGTCACAAGAGTTTCCCAATATTCGTCTGATTAATACTTTCCAGGGACTTAATGCTCTTTGTAGCTATTTATAACCGCCAAGCGGAATCGCTGGCTACGTAATCTTCCATTATAATTGACTTCGTACTACTACTTGTTGTTTCAGAAAGAGGTGGCACCGACGTCTACAGAGGTGGCAAGGTGGTGGGCGAAGGCTTCGCGAAAGTTACAACGAGAGTCTCTCCACGAAAGTGAACGAGCTAACTGTCACTCGGTATTTGTCCTAGAAACACTCAGTAAGTTTCGTGTCTGTAATTAAGAGATAACCAAAATTTCATTCTCCGTTATAGATATAACATTACCAGGGCGTGAAGAATGTCGATGGAGTTAAAATTTTGAGGTAATAATTACGTTTCTATATACATTCGATACATGTAATTAGATATATTTTGGATATAGTAGTTTAACAATTTTTAAATATATCATTATATATATCATTATTACGAAAAATGAACACAGGGTTCAAAAAAATTTATCGAAACTTAGTATGTAGCTCCCAATTTTCTCATTTAAAATATATTCGAATATTTTTTAATATTTTGTGATTATTAAATTTTTTCTTGGATGTACTACTACCGTGGAAAATAAACACATGCCATTTTAAAGAAATTTATCGAAACCTACTATGAAAGCACTCGTTAATTATTTCTCATTTGAAGGATAATCAAATATTCTTCAACTTTTATCCTTCTTAATTTTTTGGTTATATTTACCACTATTTTGAAGTATGAACATAAGGTTCTTTGAAGAAATTTATCGAAACATCCTATGAGATTCCTAATTAATTATTTCTCATTTGAAAAATAATGAAATATTCTTCACTTTCCATTCTTTCTTATTTTTTTTGCTATATGTACCAGTGTCGTAAAAAATGAACACAAGGTTCTTTGAAGAATTTTATCGAAACATCTTATGCGATCCCTAATTAATTATTTCTCAGTTAAAGAATAATAGAATGTCTTTAAACTTCTTAAAATTTTTAAATTTTTTATTAGACGTGTCATTGTTGTAAAAAATAAACACAAGGTTCTCCGATGAAGTTTGGGGAAACAGTGGTTCATACGAATATATGTAGGTAAGGGAAGGTGAAAAAAATGGAAATCGACGAAGCAACGCGGTGCTCTTTGCATTTCGTAAATAAATAATTAGAATCTCCCTTCAGCATCAACGGAGGCTTTCTTTTTTTCTTCCCTCCTTTCCAGTCTTCGTCTTCTCAGCCGGTGAATGGCAGTGATTGGCAGTTAATGACGACGCTTCACGGACTACCCTCCACACCTCTGATATCCAGCGTCCCCGTTGGGACAAGTGTCCCGAGTAATTTCTATCGAGTCACCCGTGATTTTATTCTCAAGGATCGTTTCACGAAAACACGGCCAATTTCGGCCTCGTTGTCCTTGCAGAAATCAATCGAAAACGACAGTATAAGATTGAACCATTACGGATGCTGATTGCTCGCATTGTCGAGTGCCAACACGTCCTCGTTTCCGTGGTCGGGAAACATGCGAAATGCAAATGAAATGACTTACAATCTATTTTCAGTTATGTATGTATTACAAAACGGAGATTAAAATGAAATATTGTAATTAATACGTGAACTAACAGTGCGATATATTTTTAAGGGATGTGAAGGGAGGAAATTATATAGGAAGGTATTTATCTACTTTCTATTTAAATCAGATAAAAATCTATGATGTACCTATATGCAGTTTTATAAATATCTGTAAGCAAAAGAATTTTTAAGTACATACACTCAATCTTCCTTATAAAATTAAAGGAATGAAATTTGAAACACTATTTTTAGTAACTAAGAAGTACTTCCTTTTATATAAATATTTTTTGCTTCGTTTATATTAACTTTTATGGGAAAGTAATCACAGGACATTGTAACTAATTTTAAGGCTTTAGAGTGAACAATGAAAATATTCAAATTACTATTTAAATTAATTTTCGAATGCGAGCTAACAATTCTTAAAGCATTTAAATTTGTGCTCTTTGCACTATTCTCGTTTGCACTAAAAGTCGAAATAAAGTTTACTGAATATTAATGCCATTGAAAGGAAAATAGAAAAATTGTATTTCGTGTTATAACTCCTTTACATTTCATTAATATAAATCTATTGTACGATGGCACTAATGTTATAAGATACTGCAAACATGTAAATATTAGAATAGTATATCGAAGACTAAATTTATTATGGAACAAAATGAGTCAGGAAAGTTGATTAGAAAGATATACAGAATTATTGAGACACAAATATTGTGATATATAAGATATTTGCTATTTGTGCATATAACAATATAACATTCAATCTTCATTTAAGTTGAAGCTCAGTTTTACCAAGTATATTTCAGACAAATATATTTTATTTCTCTAATAAATGGTATCTTTGTATAGCTTTAAGTATATCGTAGCTAATCGGTGTAATAAAAATTTCCTAACCATCAGATTTTGTTTGCGATAAACTTTCCAGGTAGGTACTTATTGTGAGTATTGGTTTTATGAGTGTGTGAGTGTTGGTTTTATATGTGTGAATGGTATTGAGGTAGAATAAATGAAAGTCATTTGGGATGATATAAATATAACATGTGCGAGTGGAATCTAGTGTGAATGTTGTTAAAAAATATTTAGAAGAATGTGCCAGAATGAAACAGTTATGTGAGAATCGTTAAACAGTAAACATGTGTTAATAAGAGTGTGAGAGAGCGAGAGATAGGGAAGAATTTTCTACATGGTGTGAATCTTTCTGTTTAAAATATTATATTTCGAATTGAAGGCAATATTTAAATAGTATTATATAAATATATTAATTTGTTAACTGTTAAAAAACGTACAAGAAATTGGTTTTCATTTCTACCCACACTTATTTCTAACCCACTCTTCACTATGTCATTTCCACTATGAATTCACTTTAGTCACGATGTATATATACCACATAATCGCTGAAAAGCCAAACAAAAACTGTTGAAGCAATCATTTTAATCTTTCCTTCGCAAAATTTATTATGAATTTCGTGTTTAACTTAATGTATTATACCTTCGCCACTGTCACGTATAAGGCTTAAGAAACATTACAAATGACAGCCCTAAAAAATGAACCTATTTTCTTACCCGTGCATTATTGCTGCTGAAATCCGCCAGCAAAGCACCTAATGTCACCCACCATTTTGTATCACGGGGCCATCAGTGGATTTTCCACGTCCTACGATACATCAGAAATGTAAAGATAGTGCAGAGTTCAAAGGTCTGAAACTGCGTTGCTCCGAGCACTGACTGGCACTGCCTGTTTCTATTTACTTGCTTTTAGACAGAGATTCTCATTCGAACCAGGTCCTTTCAACGTCTGTTTAGACAATCGTCGTTAATCCTGATAATGCTACAGCAACATTCACACATCCTAGTTCGATTAAAAATGTGAGATCAGATATTAGATATTTATAATGTACGTATGGAAGAGAATTTAAATTCACGTATGGGTCAAAAGGGTGAAATGAGCACTACTGCTACCCTTAATGGTGCTGCGTTGCATCGCCTATATTACCAGCGGTCGTACATAGTTAAGCTTTAATAACGAGTATTATTGATTATAATATCGCATGATTGGTACAATCACGTCACATCGTGCATTGATATGCACGACATGCAACCGACGTTTGGAGCAACCGATACAAGGAAACGAGGGTTGTTAGATTGCTTGCAGCTTGATGACTCAGTGCTTATACGTGATCGACGAATGTCAAATTTCGTAGTCGATGGAGATAATGAAGTGGATATTAACTGAAAATTATGGTATACTATGGGAGAATTGGTTATTGGGAAGTTCCCAAATTTCTTGATTTCTTTTTTTAATTGTACAGGGTGGATCATGTAACTCCTCGATTGTATCCGATTATTTAATTATTGAAGCAGTTAAGACTTATTTCGTCGTAAACAGCAGGACGTAAACGAATTTGCAACATAATTACAATAATTACATTTAATTACATTTAATTTTCATAAAATTATGTATAATGTTAAAAAAAGGAAGTCACGTTAGGTGGTTTGCCCTGTATATATTTTGAGGGTAATTTAAATTAATTTAATTACTTTCATTTATCCTTTGTGAATGAATAATACAATATATGCGACTTAATATTGTTTTTATTTAGTATATCATAATAATTTTATATCGATATTGTTTTATTTCAAGAATTTCTGTCATTTCTGAAGATAACCTTATTTTATAGAAGAATTTTTATGTAATTACTATTACTTGCTATATAGTATTTCATACGTCATTATGGATTTGATATATTATGTTAGGTTCTATCTAATATGACAAATATTTTTGTTATTCAACACATTCTTTCTGTATATGTCTAGAAAAAATCACTCATTGCTAGCTCTATTCACAATTTTCTTCAATTTATGCTGCTTGATTCCAACTTGGAATACTTCCACCATCCTGAATTCATATCCACCAATTACAATTTAAATTACAACTTTTCTATCGCAAATAAAGTTTCGATTATTTAAATGCCTAAAATTTCAATTTTTACTATAAGAAGGAACAGAGAAACACAAGAAATAACTGATATGTCTGTGATGCAATTCTCACTTAATCACTATAATCGTACGAAGAACTTTACAAGAAACGGCAAAACTAAAAATAAAAATAAACTAAATTTCATAAAATGATAGCAAAGTGTATATTCTAGGAAAGTGGTGACGAATCTATGACCCATATGTCAAATCAGAATTATTTGTTTTTAGTTTTTCAATAAATAAAAATATTAAAAATATATTTGTTTTCTTTTTTTTAATAGACAAATAAAATGAAAATTATGGATATTTCTGGATGTGACACAGTATTCGAGTTAAGCTATGTTTCTTATGTATTTTGACACACCGAGCTTAAAAATTTCACCATCACTATTCCAGGAAATATTTTATATTTTTCTTATTATTTCATTTTCAATATTTCACAATATTCCAAAACCGACTCATCCAAAAATTTAAATGCCATTGTGTGACTATTCCTCGTGCCATTTAAGAGTACCCAAAGCAACGTTGAATAGAGAAAATAAAAAGAAAATCATAGAACTTTTCGAAAATTTCGCGGGCACACGGGCACTTGTGGATTTTCGTGTCTTTGGCATCGAGGAAAATGGAAATAATTACGAAAGCGGTGGGAAAAGAAACAGAAGAGCGCGGAAACGGGAAAGTTGGAAAGCGAATGCGACGCCTTCGAAATCGTCGTCCACTCGGAAGATAGACAGGCTTCCAATAGCTTTCACGCAGCCACTAATGGTCGCCTGTGAGCTGATAGGTTGGCAAGAGACACAGAAAGACCGGGGGTATGGATGAAAAGACAGAGAGAGACAGGAATAATAAACAAGGGTAGGTGTACGCACGAGATACAAAGGGATTTCTCTTTCTCTCGTCTCTTCTTTCTATCAGCTGCCTCGAAGAGATCAGAGCAGACAGAAGGATAATGCTATAAGTCTTTGTTGCATGAACATCTCTTTGTATTCGTGACCGTATTGTGCGGCTGGTGTCCCAATCTCGTGAAAGGAATCAAAGTGTGTGCGAGGAAGAAGGCAATTGGCTTGGTATATTATAAAACGGTAATTAAAAATTTCAGCATTATGGCATATTTTATTTCATCGTGTAATGTACCAAACGACAGGTACCTCGTGCTAATACTTCGTAATTTGCAATCATTTTCCATCCACGATGCAGTCAATTGAAGTTACGACGGTTGTGGTCAATAATCGACATTCAGAGTCGAAATTACGTTAGAAATAATTAGAGCTAAAAGAAGGGGATGAAAAGCATATGGAATGGTAAAGGAAAAGAATGTTGAACGTAAAATTACTTTTTCTCGTATTTACAGTATACAATTTGAAAAAATAAAACAACTAAAATTAATTGTTGTGGGATTGTTATATATATATATATATATGTAGTTCCAATCACTTTAGATTGGATATGATATGTGCTGTGGGTAGATATAAGAAAAGCAATATTGCATAAATTATTTGGTGGTATATTAAAATTTGATAGGATTATAAATGAAGAATGTTGATAAAACACGAACTTGTTCGATATCATATATCATTTGTAATATTTATGTATATCAGCATAATATTAATTATTGAAAAGGATGAGAATATTATGTAAATGTTTACCTTATTAGCCTCCAACAGATTATGAGATCATGATATTATAGGATCATAGATAACTAAAATAGTTTTGGTTAGGTTACTTTACAGTGGAGTACTTAACTATAATATGTATTCTGTACCTTACGTGGCAAGGACTATTAATAGTCTTTATCGCGCACCCTACAATTAAATAACCTGACCCAAGCTGCTGTGGTCACCTATGACCCAACGATACCAGTCGATGCCCAAGTTTCATACCAATATTAAAGTTCCCTTTGACATTATAAATATCTGATATACTTATTTAATAATAAATATGACCACTTCTTAAGATTATGAATCGTTTACAACTAAAATTGAAATCCAAAATTATTTAATTATATATATTATACAGTCAAACTTTGATTATAGAATAAAATCCAATTGTCTGACTAAAATGACAAATTTTAATTTAAATTAAATATAAAAATTATTTAATAATTACAAAATAAATTATGTAATGATATCAAAAAATTTCCAATTCATTAAACAAAGTGCTTGTTGTTTATTGGAATGGAAGTGAAACATTATTATACTCATGGTAATTTAATTGTACATTTATAAACATTATTAGTAATAATTAGTGTAAACAATGAAGGAGAATAAAAAGAAATCTATTTTTCAACTGCATTTATTATTATACAAAAGAACCTGGAAACTTTCACCAGGCAAGTAGTAAAATACTTATTAGAATTATCATTTATCCCCTCCCCCCAAAAATGCCAATGATAGGACAATGACTTCGAACTCATATTATGGCAATGTATATTGATAGAATAATCTCCATGCGGGTTACGTTACTCCTGATGTCGTACGTGATTATTTATCACTTAGCAGTATTACTCATCGGACTGTCACAGAGAAAGAAAAGAAGGGAGACTCTCAGCAGACAGGGATAGAGGGCAAGGGAGCGTTTTCCGTGGGGTGCAAGAAGCACGTGACAATAGCCAAAGATATTCGGTCGCGGAAAAGTATAAGCTTAATCCCGCTGCGACAGCGATAGAAATATGGAACCATATTGTCTCCATATATCATTCAAGGCTTCTTCGACGTGTCCTCGAACCACACTCTGCCACCTTCCTGCAGAGTGTGTTAGACTTAGTCGAGGATATAAGTGGATGATACCTCGTATTATTGCGGGGAAAAGTGTGTCCCTGCGAGGAAAACTCGGAATGCATTTCGTCGAAGAAACAACGGTGATTTTCCATCGTGTATAAATCGTTTCTATTTTGTACGAAAAGTTATTTATTACCTTTCGCGTGACATAGATCATTCGAATAATAATCATATTTTAATAATAATAAGTAAGACTCTTCTTACCGGAAACGGAAAGAAAAATTCACCTGTATTCATCTATATTCACCTATATTCACCTACAGTTACTCTTACTCGTATTCGTACACTATATGACGATTCTGTATAAATGAAAAAACCCTTGTTTCTTATGAACTCTTTTTTCTTTATTTTTACCAATATTTGGTAAAAATAAATAAATATAAATAAAATAAATAAGAAGAGTTTATAAGAAACAAGGGTTTTTGGTAAAAATAAATAAAAAGAGTTCATAAGGAACAACGGTTCTTTACCTATAGTGAATCGTCATATAGTGTACGAATACGAGTGGGAGTAACTGTATGTATATTTATTCTATAAGAACATTTTTGCTGCAGATTCAAAGGGTAGAAAACGAACACAGTGCTTCTCGTATTCAGTGAAACAGTAATTTTAATTAAGAATAAGGAAAATAGAGAATATAATACAATATATAGATACAATTTTAATCCGATGGCTGTGCGTATACAGCGAAGAATGACGCGGAACTGACCAAAGAGAGTCAAGAAAGAATAAACTCTTGGCCCATTACAGCTCTCAATTGTTTTACATCGGTTCTAAACGTTTTAAAAACAAAGGTGACAATGTATAACGTTGTCCTTCAACGAACTCTTCGATCAGTTCGATTCTTAATTAAAAATTTCCTGCAGAGTTAAAAAAAATATTAACGAATTAATTCGATTTAATTATCGTTAATACTGATATAACGATATCGATTTACCTGCAAGTAACTAGAAAAGTGGAGAAAACCTTGGATAAAAAAAGGAGTCATATCTGAAACGTTAAAACGAAGAATTCATTCGCGTCCCTTGCAACAATTCCAAGTATCCGAGAACTCATTAAAGGCGCAATTTTTTCTAATTAAACAATTTCATTCTGCCCTTTGGCGAGATTTAAAAGCCCGACTAAAACTTCAGCCAGCCTGCGGATACGGATCGTGTTGAAACGAGTCTAGAACAACAATCCAAAGTGCAGTCGATCGAGAATCTCGCTACGTCGAAGGGGTAAATTGGACTCGGGGCTCTCGTTCGCGCAGCAGCCAGAACGCGTAACAGTTTGTCGCAACAAACGGCACACAGTCGTTGGAAACGCGGTCTCGCGCGCTCTCATTGACCGAATCTTAATTATTTGCAATTTTACGGACGGAGAATATAATTATAATACGAGCAAAGGTTCGTGTCGCCTAAGGGTCGCAGGATTTGCACCGTAGTTACCTGCCACCACCCCCTGCCCGCCTTCCACCCGACCCTGACTCGTTTGCTGTCCCCTTTCCCCTGGTCCCGACCACCCCCAACCCCCGTCTAGCCCCCTTTCCGTCCTCTCTAGCTTGCACTCAAACGTTCTCTCTTTTCTCCGTCCCTCTTTCTCTCCACCGTCAACGACCCTCCTCAGGACCGGCTGCGTACTTGCCACAAGCATTTCATCAGAAGCGCCGTGTAGTTCCACAGACCACTTAACTCATAAATGAGGGATTATTTCATCGTGTAATCGCGTATGGGCCAAAAAGCATTACAATTAACGCTAACCAACTCCGCGGCGACGCCGTCTACCAGCGGCGGCACCGCGACGTCAAATGGAAATGTGCCGCGGGGTTAACGTCAACGGTGACTGGCTCTGCTCGCTGCCTCTTCGTGCGCCGGGGATCGGGATGTTCAAATGGATTCGTCGTTACGCGAAATTACACGCCACTAAATCAATTGTAATGGTCCGCGACGTCGGGAAAGCCTCGGACCAAGAATACCTTCGGACTTTTCCCCCTTTCTTGCCCCGAGATCTTGAATATTCGGAGGAAATCATCGCGTTTCGCGACGAGAAGCTTGTGCTTTCAGACATTTTATGCCTGTATTTCTTTACCTCTCACCATGGGAAAAGAAATTTGGTCGCTGTCTTCATTGTTTATTTAGTATCTACGTGCAATCCTCCAGTGTTAGGGTGTTGCATTAGTCGTTGGAACGTTTCGTGGGACGTATGACATGATCTTTTCGTTACGTACTCCTGGGCAATAGTAAACATTACGTTAGTCCCTTATTGGGTAAACTATGCCCTGTATATCAATGTTCTTTCGACGTAATTGTTACTAAACTTACATTAAATGTTAAAAAAGAATTACAATCTTTTAATGATCGCAGTACTGACAGAGAGGAGCAAGACACGTCCAATAAATGTGGATCATACAATTATTTTATTCGGTACATTAATTATTTTATTTAAGTTCAAGTTTGGTGCTGAAAAGGGTGTTTGAACCTGTGACTGGTTATAATACTTATTGTAATAAAATTAGATATTAAAGTAAACTCTACATCCTAGCGATATGGGGGCATCCCCTGCATTTTGTCTTTTGTCTCCTGTTTTTTGGAGATGTCCTGTGACCTGCGTGACCCTAAACAGACCAATTCTGACCGTTCGTCCGTTCAATAAAGATGTATACAGTTTTTCCACCGTTTCCACTGACCACTATTCCTTTGCGTTATAACCCCTTTAACAATACTATCAGATAATAGTTAGAAATGCGTCATAATTAATCGTTTCGATACAAAAGTAACATTCGTCACTTATGAACATTTAACCCGCGCATGACGATGACCGGGTCTTTAGTGACTCGGTTTGAAGTCTAAACGCGTTTATATGACTCACACTGAGTGGCCAAGAAAAGCAAAAGTGAAAAGTCGAAGCATTTCACATGCAAGTCAGTCTGGAAGACGCAGCCATAGCAAATAGTGGAGAGTTATTTAGTATACTATTTCAGTATCTCATAAATATTACATTATATTATTATCAGTTCTTTTATTATATTATCATGTTATATTATACAATTAGTAGTATTTTGGTATTGTTTACTATTTCTTTTGTAGCGTCTAGTCGTACGCACAAAAGAAAGTCTGTTGTGCAAATGGTTAACACAATTTATGATTTTTATTTTAGCGAAATCATTCTTCAGAAAACATTCTCCAGAATTTCTTCCAAGTATGGTATAGTAAATTGTGTCAAGAGTCCTCAATAGTAAATTGCAGATGTCATAAATTCAGGATTTTCGAAGAGTACTCATTTATGAATAAGAGATATAAGTAATTTTTTATTTTCTACCACCTTTCATTATGACAATGTTAGCAAAAACAGTAAATAAATTAATCAATGGAAATTAAATGAAGCTCTTGTGTGTATGTGTCCAAGCCAAACAGTGAACGCGTATATACACATGTTCAGACGAGACCCGGCCACCACCCGCTATGGTCCGCCATGCGAGGGTTAATATCATAGAAATTAGTTCGATAAGAGTACATAACTTAATGACTGTCAACGAGGATTGTTACGTATATTTTTCATTTCTCTCAGTTTGTGCCATAAGTCTTCAAATTTAATACGCCCTTTTCTTTTTAACACCCTGTATGTAAGTAAAACGAAGATACGTCTGTAACCCACTTGACATTGATGAAACATTTAATACTGACCTGTGATACCAACACTAGAAGTACCGACATAAATATAATGTTTACCTGTTTAAAATATCTACAGATAATAATAATTGCTACTAATTAATTTTAAAAAGCTCTGAAATCGGTCATTGCTAAAAGTTTAATTTAAGATCTGTAAAAAAATAAGACTAAGAAAGAAATATTTGATAACCTGGATTCTTGAAATGTTATTAATATTGATGCAATTGTGATTAATTGGCGACTGAAAGGACATTTAACAGTATGACAAGTTTCCATAATAATTAAATAATAAAGCATCCTTTCCAGTTACCTTTAAAGCATATCGCAAAGAATCACGTAGAGAATCATAAATGTATTAGCGAAACACAATATTCCCTCGTTCAGATCAACGACCAGAAGCTTTGGCAAACGAAATCCGTTCAATCATCCTCCAGTATATTGGAATCCGTATCGCACACGTACACGAGCGAGCACACACTCAGGTATAGACAGGTATCCTAAAAGAACAGTCAAGTATACGCGAATCGACTAAAGGGTGTATGATTGATCGCACCATATCCCTTTCTATCTCTCGTCGATCCATTTGCCCGATGTATTAAGTCCGGGCAGGATTATTGCACCGAGGGTGGCAAACGGCAGATCGATCAGGTGAAGGAACACGAAAGACAACGAAATCGTCCGGTTGCCTTCTCCTCGGCAAAGATCCTGCGAGTTGATAAATCACGAGGTTCCTTGGCCGTGTCAAGCAACGGTACTCGATTCCGCGATTAATTTAGATGGTCCCTGTTGCGAAGTCGAGGAATCGCAAGTAAAAGCTTCGGGGTCGAACGATTTCGAAATCGAACGGAGAGCATTAAACCGGTGACTGTCCAAGTTCGAATTTGACAGTGGTACTGCTGGAAGCTTGCAAGATGAGGTACTCCACGAATTGAATTTTAATTCGTTACTAGTAAGGATGTAAAAAGAAAGAAGAATAAAGAAAATATTAAAAATATAGGAAATGTATGAAATATATAGAATATGTCGAATATATAGGTACACAAAATATGTACAATAAATGTAACATGTACATACTAATATAAAATATTCGTATACAATGTATATCGCAGTACGTAAAATATATAATAAATCTTTTGAAATGACAAACTCTTGTAATAATATTGCATTACTTACATGCATCACAAATTTGAATATCAACGATAGTATAAAAGAATTCATTGAAATTGCAAGGGAATCCTAGTGATTCGATAATAAATAACTTACCTAATTGGTATTACATTTAGAATTACTAATATTAATTAATTTCATTGATTATTGAACACTAAGTAATATTTAGACTTAATATTAAGACTTAATATTAGATTTAATTATATAAAATTACCGTAAACTTAGAATTTTTATAAATCTTTGAATCTCCTTATTAATATTTTTTATTTCCACGTATTCTAACATCAAACGGCAAGGATATTAACATCCATGCACAATGTCTCTCTTATTAACACAAATTGTTTCAGATAATAATAAATAAAATCTCACACTGTCCAAAAATTTTCCACATTTGTGAAACCTGTGTCGCTTGTTTCCATTTCTCAGACAACTGACTTATAACTCTTCTACAACCCTTTCTTCAACCATGCCCATTAAGGGTATCTGTTTATAACTCCATTACACTCGAGTATGTCTATCAAATTTCTAAATTAGTCGAGAGACATATCACGTTTAATCGTCCTCTAAGCGGATCGATAAATTTTTCATCCCCCGTCATGGAGGGCCGTACACGTGTGTACATATACCGTAATACTTAGTTTGAAACAAAGTTGGCGTTTGTATACGCCGATTCCTACATCTAGCCGCTGGAAACAGTACATAATCAACTCATCCCAGATAGTAACTTATTATCAATGTTGCAACGTAAATTGCTAGGAATGCGCATACACGTCTTAGGCCGTTTTTAGGAAGCAGTCTGGAAGGCTGAGGCCGAGAGAAACGCGAGGGAGGCCTCTATTTCAAGCAACGCGATAAGTTCGTACCGCCCCAGAGGAGTGGCATGATTATTACTATTGCTATTATTGTTGCGGTTACATCGACCACGATCACTCAAACTCGTTAAAACTTTCGGCATTAGTACCGACTTCAGCCTGCATTCCACCCTCCTTTCCGTGCACTTCCAGCTCGCCCAGCCGCCACCCCCAACCGCGGCCAAGCTCTATCGGCCACGCACGCCCCACATACACCTGATCAGCCGACGAATGGAAACTTGCTTCGCGATTTCTCGCGCCGCAAGACTTGTGCAAGCGTATCTCGCGTTTTCGTAAATAGAAAAGATAACTGGCTCCCCCTGAAAGCGCGCCGTATCGTGCTCGCCGTACTTATCGTTTCGCGGCTGTACACCCGAGCTTCCACTATTTTGCTTTAACGATTTCCATTTTCCGTTGCTCGAAGAAGCAGCTCGTGTCCGCGATCGATTACCTTCCTTCCGAGCTTCTAACAAGTGAAAATGTACGACGGTACTGATACGATTCACCATCTCTGAATGGAGGGACGAATGTGGGGAAATGTGGGGAAATTGGTGAAAAGAAAAAAAATTGGTCGCTGGTAGATTGAGCGAAGAAGTTTGTGGGGTTGTAGTAGATACGTTGATTATCAGCTGCAATTTTTATGTCTCGTCTGATATCACGATGTTAAGGTAAAGTATACGGGGTGATTCGTGTGAAGTTAAGATAGTAGTTGTCTTACGATTATAAATTCCTTGAAACAAATTTTTCAGACATGTATTCATACGTGTGTATAAACATGTATGTATACATTTGGAACTAATTACAAAATATTAAATCTAAGTGTTATTCTTGTGAGTAAATTTGGTAATAGTATAAAATTGTAAAATAGCAGAATTATTATTATATTTATTTTATCTTCTTATATCTATTATTAAATTAATAATAACAGCGTTGTTTTACAGTTCTATATTATTATCAAATTTGTAGGTTAAATAGACAGTAATATCTAATACCTTTTTTACGAGTAGCATACAAAGTATATTTAAGTAAAAATATTTAAGTAATAAACTATTTGAAATGATAAATCGATTCACTTTTTGTACAAGTTCCTTTCTTTCCACTCACTCTTAATAACGATTACACTTCGGTGTTCATTCTTTGACAATTCTCAGACAACTGTATCATTTTGAAACATTCTTCTAAACATTTTTTTAAACATTATTCACTCTAGACGACACTCACGTATATTATATATTACATTATAAAATTATGGATAAATGAGTTTCACTCACTCACTTGATTCAACCTCCCTCATGCTCACACACATAAAACCAATACTTACACAATTTACTCACAATTGTAATATAAAGTGATTAATTTGAATTATATTATCATTTGTATAGTTAACAAAGGTTGTCAAATATTACTGTGTACTTTGGTCAGATATTTCAATTAATTATAACCTCTTTAAATACAAAAAGACCTGTTCATATTACCAATAAATCAAATGCTAAATACCAATTTATTGACCACCTTTTTTATTTTCAACATTCGATATTAATTCTATCATGGATAGTCAAATAATTAGTTATCGAACCTTAGAAGATACCGAATTGAAATTGAGATAAATATTGAAAAATTGATTATACGTATATTTCGTGAAATGTAAACTATAATGTTTAACGTAGAATATTTACTTCGAGACTTGATCATTATATTAATAACCAAAATTGTTGACGTTGTTTGTGTCCTGTGACGGGATTCCTGGGTACCAGAGTATCTCTGATAACTTCTCACGATATATTACTATTACTATCATCTTTAGACCGTAAAATGCTGGCGAGGATTTATGTGAGGTGTAAACAATGCATAATGCCAGAATTTTTATTATATAAACATCCATACATAATAACTACCACTTTTAAAAATTTTAAGCTTGCGGATACGATTATTATTTTTCAAAATTTTCGATTATCGATACAAGGATTAAAAACAATTGCTTCGAACATTAATCGTTTAGCTTTATTTAAAATTCCTAATTTATCCAACTTCATTCTTCCCACAACGCTTTTATCTCACCAATACCATTAAGACTTAACTTACCACTGTCAAATGACGGGTGATTGAGAAAACAGTAGAACCTTGAAAAATGGGATAACAGGAGACATTGACAGATCGATTACACGTATATCGGAAGAAAAATGGTGAGTGACTAGCGAGATAAGACGATAACGTTGAAAAATTTTACAAACGGTCATGTAAGCAACGGTAAATGCAATATTAACCAACCCACACAAACGTAACGTATGATCCTGAACGCGTTAACTCTTTGGGGCACGGTGGGATTAAAAGTGTCTCACCTTTTTGATGCACCGTGATGCATGGTCGGACATTTTTAGTCCCACCACGAAATATTGCAATAGCTGCATATGCATAGGTTTATATTTCGTCTTATTTACGTAAAGCAGTTGGTAATACCTTCGACAAATGTTATAAATGTATTCGCTCGTGTTGGCAATATTCGACATGCCAGTACAGGTTCATCGATTGTTGCAAGCAGAAGGTGTATTGCGACAATCTTTTATTCCTGGCTTTATGTTTTCACATTATGCAATTCACATTAGCAAAAATATACCAATTTTGTTTCATTTAAAACGGAATAAAATTTCAAAGAGTTAACGAAATTGATCCTAAAACTAGCATTTGGAAAATAAAAATAGCCCGACAGCTGGATCGTGGATCGTATCTTCGTTCAGCCTTCCTCTCCACGCGTAATTCCAGGTTTAGTCAGATATATCGAACGTACGTCCAATTCTTTGGCCGTACTTCTGAGAGGACGGTGCTCGTAAACAGTCAGGCCTCGGCGGAACCATGAAGTACGAGGCTGGCGTGCGAACGTTAGAAAGTATCTAGGAATACGAAATTAATCGCCTGTTTCTCTTCCACCGCTGTGCTGGTGTGCGTGCGTACCTACAGCTCTCTGGCACACCCACACCCGCGGACGTAAACACACGGATGTACGGAAAGAACGGTTTGCTCGGAAAGAGCCGTTGGGCGTTACGTGGAGTGGAAGCCGCGAGCTCATAGGAAGAAATGGCGATATAAAAATAGATATGAGCCGATGGTGGTCGGCGGTAGGTGGTGGAAAGAAGTGAGACGAAGGTTCGTGCAAAAAGACACGGGGAACAGGGCGGAAAGGAGAGGAGAAGAGAGGGAACACACCGGGGAATGTATGGAGATTTGGAGTCATGCGATTCAACTATAAAACTCGGCGAGTTTTGCAGTTGGCGAGGCGTCGTACCCACCACCCTCTACGTGCCCCTGCACCCCTTCACCCGTGCCGCTCGCCCCTTTCCTTTTCACCGTTCCACAGTTATTTACGGTTTGATTCGCCTTATCTTCTGCAGCACCCCTACTCCGGCGTCCCATTCTCTCCTTCCTCTCTTCGACTTTCATACGCCTGGAAATACCTGAAGGAAGATAGCCGAACTGCTGCCCCCGGACCCTGCATGCGTCATATTGTCTTTCGAAGCGGGTTTATTAATTGCCGCTGTGCCGCATTCGCGTGGAAGATACGGCTGGCTTTTTATCGTCAGTTGCTGGTAAAAATGTCTTATCGTTGAATTATGAGATCGTCAAAGCGGGAAATGGAAAACGTTTTCGATTTGTTGGGGTTGCGATTCAGTGCTCGGCTAATGGCGATTTGACATAATTCTATGTGAAGAAAGTTACTCTCTCTCTTTATCTATTTATTATTATTCTCTTACTCACGC
The DNA here is from genome assembly GCF_001483705.2 of Eufriesea mexicana. Classification (NCBI taxonomy): domain Eukaryota; kingdom Metazoa; phylum Arthropoda; class Insecta; order Hymenoptera; family Apidae; genus Eufriesea; species Eufriesea mexicana. The sequence goes on from NW_016909429.1 coordinate 48,007, forward strand.
TTTTGTGTGACACTGTATGACAGGTCCTGTTTCAAGTTATATGCTAGTCCTTTACAGTTGCCGTAGGATTTTTCTGACTATCGTTGCTGCGTTTAATATCGTTGCTTCTTCTATGTTTATACGTATTTGTGGGTATTATTATTGTTGTTATTTTAGTAGTTATGCTTATTACTTCAGTAGGTGTTCCAATTAAAATTTGATGTAAATTAAGTATGTGTAAAATATCTAGGCCGATTTTGAAGAATGAAATTTAAATAAATATTTACACGCTCTAACTATGTAATGTATCCATCTCATATTGGGATAATTATGTATTAATTATTTGACTTAGTAATTGTTTGTAATCCTTTATACAGAGAATCTCTTGGTTTTAGAGAAGTATGTATAGTAACCCAAAGCTTCTCATCGTCAGTCTCAAAGTATTATTCAGTATCATTCAGATTTTTTTTTAACATTCAATGTGTTGCTACGTTATTCTAAACATAATATTTACTATAAATCTGAATTTCTTTGAGTCGCGAATGAGAATTGTCTAGATAGTGCAATTAAAATATTTTAGGAGATATATGTCGTAATCTGTTGTAAGCTGAATTATTTAGGTATTAACGACTTCGAAGTTAAAGTTATAATATATTTTAATACGATCATCAAATCAAATGAAAATTATAAATGCCTTCGGAAAGCCAATTCTGGATTACTCGCTTTAAATGTTGGTTATAGTACAAAGCTACGTAAACTACCCTCACTGCTTTGCTTTATTAACTCGCTTCAGTTCCGAACATTAAATTCAGACTTCAGACTGAAATAAATAAAAGTGTGTTGCAGAGTATCCGTTTCCACTGAAATAAAACAGTAAATTTACAGAAATCATTTGATATGAAGAGAGATACTGAATTATACAGTATAAACAATTCCTCTGCGGATGAAGCAGAACGAAAGATTTCATAGTCAAATTAATTTTTCTCATTGAACAGTATAATTTTTATTCATAAAAAGTAATGTTCGTACACAACAAGTCATTTATTTTTATAAACATTCATAAAGGCACGAAGAACCAGAGAGGATACATGGAAATATTTCGTAGATCTTCAGCAAATTAAACTTCATTTAACAAAAATATTACAGGAAGCAGATAGTTCAATTTTTAAATTGAAATAAGATAGACGACACGGTGTTTCGAATCAAATTTCATCCAAAACAATATAGGCAATATAGGCAATAACAATATATCATTAGGTATTTAAAGAAAAGGTCTGAAAAATTATCTTTTCAAAATTTCACAAATTCATTGAAATATTACTAAAATTACTTAAATTAATAAGATGATAGAATTATGTCAATGAAAAGTATTAAAAATAACATATACATACTTTCCTTATGGATCTTGAATTTTCTTATACGCTAATTATTAAATTAATTTTTTAAAGCATACAGAGTAACATAAATAAGATCACATCGCGTATAAACCTTTCTGCCTTTATTTTAAATCTCAATGTTTACATAGGAAAATACCAATAATCGAGGTCCCACTATACCACGATTCAATCTCTAATTATCAAACAACGATACACACACCAACCCAATGTACGACAATTTAAAATCGCAGAAAGAGAAAACCGGCATAAATTAATTCACATTATCAACAACCTACATCATCATTTTACCATAAAATTCACCATACGTTAAACATCGAATTACCGGTTTCCATACGCGTTGAAATCTTCGTTTCGAAGAGTAATTTGTACGGCAATGGTGGCCAGGACCACCGTGGACTGTAAGTAGATCTGGATAATACATCAAAGCAACGTATCCATGGAGCTAATCAGAGCGTGGTAGTAGCGTAAACGCTGAACAGATGTTTCGCGCGATTTATCCGGTCTATTGAGACGTTGACCTTTCACCGATGCTCGTAAGGACGATTCAACTGGCCATTCCGCTAGGACACAGTGTCCACGGGGCGAAACACGGCGTTAACGGGCTTTGAGGATCAGAGCGACTTGCAGTATCCGCGATCCAAGACGCTTGTCCAAATGTCGGGAATAAACGATAAACAGGCGGGATAGGAGAACATCAGAGGGAAGCTCGTATCTAGCCGTAAGCTCAATAGCGTTTCTAAGACGCTGAGAGTCCTTCTAGCCTTCAGCAGATATATTCATGTATACTCACAGTGTAATTGAATGCATACACACCGCTCGCTCATCCGCACACCGACGCTCGATACATGCACACAGCGATCGTACTCGTCGTATAAACGCGTTTTGCCGGTTGGATCTAGCCGGATCTCAATCTTACCTAGAAATGTAATTACGCTCAATGGACAGACGGTATTCCCGGTGACAGATAAAATTATATCGAATGGAATGGAATTTCACAGCATTGTCACTCCCTGGAGATCCTCTTCGCTGATATCGCAAGGCAAACGTGCAAGTGCGAAGTTGCAGAGAAAAACGACGAGGATTCAACCGAGTAGCCGGTCCAGGTTGACAGGGTTTGCGTAAAAGCGGTCAAAGCTTCGTCTATTAGCGACTGCTAATTACCGGTGGTTACGTATTTGCAAATATGGAATGGAGGAAATGCGGTAGCGTTAAATTCTACGTTCGGAAACGAACTGCTTTCTTGAGATACACGCGATCCCGGTTTGAAGTGGAAAGATGAAGGTACCGGCTGAGCGCAAGGGAAGGAGACAGGAGAGAATGGGAGCTGCTTGGCACAAACGCTTTCGCTATCAGTTGGCTCTGGCAGCGAAGCCTATCCATCCATACTACAATGCAGAGATATTAATTATGAGATATTACGATAAGACCTGAACAATACACCCGTATTGAATGAGATATCCTCCTACCGTTCCGTCGCACGGAAGAGAGTGTCTTACCGCCCTCTTCAACGCCACTGCAGGAATACACACCGAACGCGTCCGACATACATCCTTCGTGCTTCTGCCTGAACGGCTGATAAGTGACTGCATGCGCCGTAGTCGATTATAGATTTCCTGAGATCGTGTGAACCGAATAAAGCCACGCTACCTCTGCTTTTGACGGACCTGTGTTGGAAATATTAATTGCCAGCTGCGCAGATTCGAGGCGAGGATTGTATTGTTGAGACCTATGTTTCATAGCACGTCGAATAAGAGGTGTTACCCAAGCACGGTGCTGCGAAATTGATGAGAAATTATGGCGATGATTACTTTGTTCTGACATCGTCGCGATTAAACGATAAGTTCTGGTAAGAATGACGTTTCTGCAAATATCGAACAATTTGTTTGACAATGTTATAGGTATTATTTTGGTTCATTGGAAAGGGTAATTGTGATATTTGGTGCTGATATGGCGATAAAATGAAAGGCATGCTATTGTAGAATGATGGAAATTTTTGAAATAGGGATCAACAATTGCGTTTAATGAATTTCCACGTGACTAAATATTGTAGGATCACTGCTAGATTAATCCTACGCAAAGAGAGATCTGCGCGTCTAATAAACGAGTCCTCTTTAATCTGTTAACCGGGGAATAGACTTTTGTTCAACTCGTTTCACAATGGGGACTTTTTTCTTTATAGTTATAAGTAATATCATCACACTTCAAGTAATAAAACAAATTAATTTCTTGCTTAATGATTTTATTTATTTATTGCACAAGAAATTAATTGAACAAATTTAAATAATTATTTCGTAGTATGATATTCCTTGAAGCAATGCGGCGTACACGAAGTAACACCACAGTCGCAATACCAGTCTGTCTGGATGATTATTCTTATGTGTGTGATTGTTGAGTCTTTATTATTTAATATGGCATTACCCTGCATCGAGATCTACCTTTGCTTCGAGGAACCATCCAGCTTATCAATTCTCAAAGCTGGGATGAGTGATGCAATGGATTATCATAGATCCTGTAAAAACCTTACCGAAAGGTTCGTCGACAAACACACTTTCTGACGGTCCAAGACCTCGAGCTTCCGTTTATTTTATACCATCAAGAAATATAAAATATAATCAAAATAAAAAATTCTGTTTAATTTATTATCTCGATCATGATAATTATTAACTCAGAATTTCCCAATCCATGCCATATCGCGGAACACGAGATTCCTGGAAAACCCTAATTTAGCGGAATTAGGCAACGGCTGACAATAGGCCTGAGGGCTCCACGTGGTCCGGACACGTTGGACGCTTCAGGCCCTAGCTAGGGGCCATAAACGGCCGATGGGGTCACCAACGCGCGGGTGGACCCCACAAACCTCACCTTGAGGAAGAGGGCTCCCTCTACCACCATCTTCGTTTACGAGAACCTTCCCTTCCTTCAAGGTGACCGATTTGCAGACCAAGAGAACGCCCTTGGTCAAATCAGCCAATAATATTTGGCGAGCTCCCGATTTTTCCTAAAACCGATCTTAGGAAAATCGAGGAGCATGAGTTCTCTTCGAATCGTCAAGGAGAACAGTTCCAATCGAATTGTCAACGAAGTCAGTTCTCTACGAAACGAAAAGAGAACCTACCTACCTAGATCGCAAGAGTTCAATTCCTCTCGTTGTACAAAAGTCTATCGTTCGACTCCAGCCGCGACCTTCTTTTTGCTTGTGCGAACTGAAACAGTTGCTCAATATTAATTTAGCAGGCAACAATACGAGATCACGAGTCGGCCTTACAACCCGTCGAATTCCACAGAATTCACTCGCGAAGCGACGCGATATTTATAGTCCTTCGAGTCGGATAAGTGACCCGTGGACGCGATACATTGACCATATTGTTATAAAACTGAATTTGAGTCTCGAGAAGCATTGAAGACCACAAGCCGTATTATCAGTTTCTCACGCACTGCACACTAGAGTTTGTTGACGAGTTTTAAAATTGCCAAAGAAGATAGCGTAGCACGTGGCAACATAGTATTGCGGGTGTAGAGAATATTTCCAGGTTCGCACTAATCCACCCTTAAATTCTCTAATCCGAATACATTTAGAACCTCTTAAAACAGCCCCCACTCTGTCTCGAAAGGCGATTTCGAGGCTTACCTTTACGATAGATAGCGGGGATACTCACTGGCGAAATTACGAAGCGGATCGATGGCTCGCCATGGTAAAGGGTTCGTGATTACGCGGGGTTCAGGATAAGGACGCACTTTGGTTCCTTTTACGAGCTCTTCTACTGTGGATTTACGACTTATCGCACGGTGGAGAACGGTCGCGATCATCCATAGGACGGCTCTTCGAGTCTCGAGATTCCCGGACACGATGATGCGGTGCGGTGTGCCGTGAAAGCTTTCGTTCCGAATGCGTCTTGTTACATTCGTTCGATCTCTACGGAGTTGCATAACGTCTCTCATTGTTACCAATCCGTGGATTACCGGCAAAACGCGGTGGTAAAATTTCTACGAGCCCCAGATCTCGTGGTATCAGATACTTTAAAATTGAGGTTAACGAAACGGTAAAAATGACACACCACCATTTCGTTGACTGTATGTGTCAAAGTTAACTACTAGCTTTTTAAATATTACGTAAGTTACAGATTGAATATAAATGGAATATTACATTCATAGATTTTGATTTAGTATAGGACTAAAATTAGCGAGTTTGAAAAACTTCCAGTAAAATTGAATAAAAACTCAAAAATATACATATTTGTTGAGAATTATTTTATTTAGGAAAGCTGAGATATTCGAGGTTTGTACGTTTGTTATGATCTCTAAATTTTTTGGTATCATTTTTTATTAAGATAGGGAAGAAAGTAGAATTATCGTCGATGGTCTTGAAATTCCAAAAATTAAAACTTGAAAAAAAGTGCTTTCCATTATTATATGTTTGTAGTCCTTGAAGTACTGCAACTTTATTGTAAGAGATTTCTTTATACAGCAAAGAATAAAGCAAATATTTGAGTGATCCGATTCAACTATGACAGCCTGTATATACGCAATATGAGTCATTTAATAATATCTTCTAAAGTTATTCATAAATCAATTGTCGCAGAAAAGAACATTTAAAATGAAAATTATTTAATATCAGTAAGAGTGTACAATGCAATAATAAGCATATTCTTTTAATACGTGTGTAAAATTACATACAGGGTGTTCAAAAAAATGTATACACACTTTGCGTGATTATAAAAACAGTTTTTATTTTTTTCTTACGTTTATGCAAAGGACTTACTTTTCTATTACGTTTTTCAAAGTCTGGTTTAAAATCAGCCATTATTTTAAATGGGTTGTACCTAGAAAAGGAAAAATAAATTAGAAAGAATAAGGTATTAAAGTGCATATACTTTTTCTTTGGACACCCTGTATATATGATGCAACTATAAATTGAAATTTCGTTTCATACATTTTTGTATATACTAAATAATTTACAAATAAATTCAAATGACACGATTTAATAACTCATCCTATACACATTTGTATACCATAGATATTTATTCGTATATTGACATGTACATCTTTTGTGTAGGTAACATTTTATTCAATAATATACATGTGCGTGTATATACACTTTCTTTCGTCGATTTCTTGCCATCTATCGAGCAATTTTTTCTAAAAACTCATCGTCTTTTTCAGTAACGAATTCCTGCAAGTACATTTTGCAGGCCTCTAAAGTATTCAATTTCACGCCATTAAAGAGTTTTATAAAAACCGGAATGAATGCTATACTCTGTGAAAGGGACGGATAGAGCTGAATATCTCAGCTAAGATTCAACATCTTTTTATTCCCTTTTCATCGATACACTAGGCTCAACGCTGCTTTTTTGTAGAACGACAACTTACAAACGCTACACTTCACTTGTTTAATTCACGATTCATTACACTTCGTAATAAATTAGTAAGTTTCACAGTTTCATCAAATATATAGCAAAATTTTATAATCATTGTTAAAAATGTTAAAAACATTCCTAGCAACATAATAGTTTGTTTTATTATATTTGATTAACATTCCTTTAAATTCATAAAATATCCCTATAAGGTATCCCTATAAAGTAAATATCCCTATAAAGTAGAAAAAGTATCGAAATGTGATTTTAGAAAGAATTATCACAGAAATTCAAAACTAGCCTGTTTATACAAAATTACTGTTACATCGAATCATGTATATTGTTTATTTTGGTGATGTGAATTTTCGAAATTCCAGTACCGTATTTATTAACGTACCCGTTACAAAATTTTTCTTAAAAATTTGTATAAAATAATTTAGAAACAAATATATTTGTCAGTCAATTGAGCAGGTGAGGTGAAATAAAACATTACATATCCTATTGTTAATGCGTGAAAAGGAGTTAAGAAACATGAAAGATAATTACGAATAATCTAAAAAGATCCTTCATTACGTTCAATTTAATTCCACAACGTTAATACGAAAAATTATACCTTAGAATTATTTTATAAATTTATATTTCGGTTCTCATTTTTAGAAAGCAAGGAAGTATTGAAACACGTGGAGTGAATCCGTCTTGGAGCAATTCTGAAAATTGTCATCAATTTACGAAGGGTGACACTCGCCTTAATATTTAGGAAAACACGGATGCTCTGCATTCCCCGATACCGTTGGGGTCGAGAGGATCTGATCGTGCTCTTCTTGTCATTCCCAATCGAGCTCTGTTTTCTCGGCTATGGAATCAGTCGAATTCCTAAGACGCGGAGTACGTGCCCAGTTTCAACCCCGATCCAATCGTAACCTGGCAGACCCTTGTCTAAGAGAGAACTCCAAATTCTTCCAACCGTCTCCGGATTCCACAGCCACTGATTGTTGCTCTGCTGTGAGATAAACAAGAATCTTTGCATTATTTCACTTTATCAAATGCAAAAGAATGCGTTTTCAATGAAATTTGCTAAAAACAATTTTAACAGCGCTAATAAACGGGGGTGACCACCGACCATTTCCACGAGATATTCAAGTCCTTTCCAAAATTATTCAAATTCTACCATCAGTCCACCAAAAATATCATTTTGGCTTACTGCATATATGAACCATCGAATATATGAAATTTGGTTTAAATATTTATAATAATGCTAATAAATATGCTCGTAGCCTATGATTTTAATAATTATTAATATTTAAATAGGGATAATGACCTGTAATTTCCATGAAAAATTCCAAATATTTCGGATTTCATCATATAGTCTCTTAAAAGTAACATTTTGACACATGAACATTGAAGTATATGAAATTTGGTATTAAGCTTTATAATAACGTCGATATAGGAATTTTTGCGGTATAATTTGTGTAGGAATATTTAGATCAGGACGACTACCTGCGATTTTCACGAGAAATTCCAATTCTTTCGACCGTCGTTCAAATTCCACGGTACGGTCTATTGAAAATACCACTTTGACACAGCTGGACACTCGAATACAATATCAGCGGACTAGCAAACCAGGTCCTTCTTTCCCTGGCATTTAAAGTGAATAGCACAGATGCCGGACACTGATCCTCAGGTTGTACTATTTCGATTTGCAAATTGCAATTGGACATTCATGTCTCCAATCCTGGAAATTTCTGCATACCTAGAAATTGATTTACCCGAGATTATTTAAATCATTTCTGCTTCATCCCCTAAATTAAATATATATTCTCTTTAAATGTAATTGAGATTTTAAAATGCACAACAATGTTCCTGTTTATAATAATTTTGAAAATAATTTCATAGTGTAAATGAAAGAAAATTTCAAATCTGTAAAAATAACTAATTTTATATATTTTGTGCTAACTGCTAATGGAGAAAGTATAATTATATATAATTGTATATGATTAGTTATTAATATCCAAAGATTTTCACTGTCATTAATAAGTTAATAAATTAAATTATTGTAATGTTTAAAATAATGTTTATTAATCGAATTAGAATTGGGAGATCAAAAAATTCGAATATTTAAGTTTTGCTTTCTCGAAGGTTATAGAAATGTATCCTCGAAGTAATAAGATGAAGTTGAGGGTAGTAAAGTTAAGAGGAAGTATTAAGACGAAGAGTTAAAGAGGTTTAAAGGATACGTCTTTATCCACCTGATAACTATATGAGGAACTTTAAATCCGTTTCCGTTTTTCAAAGTGACATTCTTCAAACGACAAATTAGTTTGCGAATTACTTACACTTCTGCATTGCTATAAGACGAAAATCATCTATGATCATAATTATCTCATATCTATGATAGCGTTTTCTTCATAGTTCACAAGTCATGAAATATTGAAAAATCGTTACAGAAGGAAAAGTTTTATTTCATATTATTTACTAAGCTTCCAAAGATATAAACATGATAGCCAAGTAAATTAAGAGAATTAGAATATTAACGGTATATATTTATTCTAATGGAATTAAAAAAGAACGTTTAAATCTGAATTATTTAATTTGCAATCTAATCCCGTAAAATCAAAAAGTTTCTAATTTAAAATCTTTACACATTATTTCTTCCGCTTTAAATAACGACATCACCTGTATAAAATAAGGTTTGAATTATTTAATTCGCATGGAAGGAATAAACTCAATGTATACCACTAATTATTCAAAAGTTTCAAATTTTAGCAGCTACGACAATCTCCCCTCTACACAATACAAAACAGAACAATTAAAATTTATTTGTGATTAATCTGAAACTATCGATCTACGCTGTGTACCTGAACATAACAAACAATAAATAGTTAATAGTCAAATTTATCAAAAGCAGCCACATATTTTCGGAAATTGTAAAAATAAAAACAAAAGAATTATTTTACCTCCCATAGTAGTTCACGTATTAAAATAAACCCCTTCGCGTCTGCTTCCAAACATTTTTCATATCTCACAGTCGTCCGAGAAGCCTCTAAACTTAAATTCCCCCTTCAAACCTAATCCACATTCATCGCAAACACAGCCAACCCTGGAACCAGAGCGATTAATAAAAAAGCAAAATATTATAGGATACTACTTCGAGATTTCTTATTTTAGAAAAACAAATTATAAACCGGTCGATGACCTATGCGTGACATTTTTCTAGAAGCAAATTGGAACAGATACCGTTATGAAACGCTATTTTTGGTAGCAAAGCCAAGTTGCATGGTCTTTACGAAGAGGTGAAACACAGGCCAACGAAATCGTAATCGTTGCGAGGAGCGAATCGGGAATCCGGAAAGTGACGTGCTTTATATGGGAGCAAATCGCAAATGGGCTGAATCGTATCAGCCAATTAACGATTGGAAAAGGCACGCCATCGAGCTTTGCGAAAAGCATAAAAACAGGACCCTCGACGACACAGGCAGAGTCCTGAGTGAAGAAGCGTTGAAGAGCCCTTGTAGAAATAGATCGTGACCAGCACGGGCGTGAGTCGTTCGGGGTTGGAGAGAGTCAAATTAGATCGTGTTTCCGTGTGTATAGTTACGTTATTTTAGTGTTCCTTTCTTGCGTTAAATTAGTTTTCCGAGTTTAGAGTTCGTATTATTCTGTTCATATTGTTCTGTCCGTTTTCGGTGTCTCAAACCGTTCGCGCAGACCCGATATTCCTTCGATTAAACGAGGAACATATAAATATTTAATTCCTTTAGGCTGAAGGTAATAAAACCTGTTTTCGGTATCGTACAATATTTAACCAAGAAATTCTATAAAGTCGCTGGAGATAATGCAGCTAGACAAGGATTGCTTGCGGCAAACGAAAAGACCAAAAGCCATACCAGCTGCAGTCAGGATAACAGAAACTGAACAGGCAGGAGGTATCGCGATACTAGGAATTCGGATTCGACAGTAGTAAACCAGTACTAAATCTTGAACAATCAAACGTCCATTGTTTGCCTAGCTCTGTCAGTCGACGGAATACCAATTCTCCGATGCCCGTGTTGGTATACACGTGGAAACGCGGTGGCGCGCGGATACGCGCTACCATACGAACCCCAAATCTTGCACGTACGTGCACACGTACACAGGGCCGGCTGTCGAGGACACGTACACATAAGCGATGTTATATCGTGCGTCTCCAACTTCGCTACGACCACACCACGCGTAAGCATAGCACGTGGTGCGATCACAATGGAGAATTTGACTGCTTTTGATTTGAAGGGAAACAATGGAGGCAGACGCTACTTACTTGTGCAGTTATTTCGGCAACCCTGCCGCCTATAATCTTCGCAGATTACCACGAACGGGGGAATCGCTGCGGTTTTACCGTCGATGTATTTCGTTCAACTTCAGACTACGGGATTTTTAAGGTGGATAATGCTCTATGATTCCTTGGCTACAAAACAGCGTTTCTGTGGGGCCTTGTTGAATGCTTGTTATACCATTTCGTCGGCGTAATTATTCTCGAAGGAAGAATACCATATTGCTGACCCGATGCTGTGGAGCGCGATGAGACGCCTATATTTGGCGACCATATGCGTCAAGTACTTACTGGCGTATGGGGCAATAATTCATCTCGCTACCAGAAAACTGTCAGCAGCTCTCGCCATTTACCCCAATCAGTAGAACGATATTTGGAATTACCAAGAATTCTTATAAACTCTAAATTTTGTGACATTCTCGCAAGAAATGTGAGATTGACAAGACAGAAATGAGACAATTCTCATAGAATGTATTCACAAAATTTAGAAATACAGTCCACTATACACCTCAGGAATCACACAATTTCACTTTGGATTAGGCCATCGCTAACCCTCGTTGGTGATATAACAAGCCTTTAGAGATGAGTTAGTACTGACTTACTTGTTAATTACTGATTCAGTGACGTTTTGTCAGAATACGGTACTTTACGGTGAGTAATTATCTATTTTTATAGTGTAAATTTGGCGCCCCTAAAGAATTAAATAATGTATGTAATATATGTAACGTATGTTTGTGTGTAATAGCGTGTTAATTGGCATTAGAAACTGTCTACAAGATGGCTGTGAGTTATCGACTAAAATGATTAATATATTACGACCTTTTTAAAAAGATAATTACGAATTTTTTAATTAGAAATACCGATATTACTTTTCAGTTAATTCAATAATTTGATTAACTGTCATTATAGAATTTCTGCAGTGGATATTGTGGATTTGGCTTTATTAGTGTGAATACGAGTGTGTGAGGTTCAGTGATGGCACGAATGTAGATGTATGTTCTTGGAAGTGCGAGTGGAAGATCTAGAATGTGTGGTATTGTGCAATTGTTATAGGTCAGAGTCAATATGTTGCGAGGAGACTCAGTTTGTTATGAAAAGCATGAAAGTGAAGAGTGACGAGATAATAATAGTATTAAGAGAAATTTCACCTCACATACCGAATCGTTGTAATGTTTTTGTGACGTGTGTATATTATAATTTGTAATAAATATAGAATTGATAAACAGCAAACTCACAGATATTTGGTAAATTGTATTGTGAGTTACCTTTATTTAGTCGAAAAGAGCGAGGGAAAGCAAATAAATAAAGAAGTGCATGGGATATAGTATTCATAGTAAACGATTAATGTGAATGTTATTTGCTTGTATACCAAATACTTGTATACCTTCTACGCAATATTATTATTTTCTTTTAATTTATCGATCATGTTGCAATATTTAATCATTATCATTGAGCCGAGGAAAGCAATAAGTAACTAAAAGCGTGATAAAATTGAAGATCTGTGTTCTCGATTCTCATATGGCCTTCTCACGGGCCAAATTTTAGTTTAATCAATGCACTTGATTAATGCTTGTCCTTCTACATATGAAATAAATTTTCACTTGTTACGTGGAGTTGATATACAATAATTGGCAAACGAACAGTTTGTATATGCGTGTAAAGATTGTCAGACGAACATAGTTCCAATAGAAAATTTACTTCCGTATTTTGTAAAATAATCGAATTTTAAGTAGGGTTTTCGCAATTCACATATACAAGAATAAAAATGATTTTGTCGATAAAGGTTCAATACGAAATCTACAATCCTGTTACATTTTTATAATATAATCAAATTTTATCTAAAACTGTGAGATTGTATAAGGTTCAAGTATTTGGTTCATGTCTTGGTAAGTGTCTGTAATTTTTGTTTGTGAAAAAAACTTTTCGTTTTCGAATAGAATCGCATTAAATTTCGAATTGAATAGTGCATCTTCGAATTTCTATTTATCTCCGGTTGCACTCTGCTAACAAGTTGTATTAGAGTTATTCTTTCGAATTTAGAAAACGCGTGTCACGTGTAATTAAACAGAGAAGCACTCATCTCAAACCAATTAACAACCCTACGAGAAGAGAGTTAAATGAGAATCATTACTCTGGTCGCACAAGTTTCCGTAGTCTGCGATTAATTGCAACGTAATCAGTACTTCCATTCGGTTTAGCGTAAAATTATTACTCGCGGCTGCTTATTACGGTTATGTTTTACAATGCTTGCAATCTATAAACCTACAATGCTTGTATATCCAAGTAACAGATAGGTCTTTTTATATTTCCGATGTAATATACCAATTTTATTATAGTCCAAGAAAATCTAGCACGATAATTCCTAGCATAAGAAACTTGTTAATAATACATTAACTTTATTTCTCTGCTATCCAATGAGTAATTTCGAGGGTAATTTGTTACACTTTTCATACAACGAAGTGAATCAAGATTTGTGCAACATTCACCCTTTTTACAGAAATAAATGTATTATAAATTGGAACACATTGCTCGATTCGCAGCAAATTTTCTGGACACCACTGAGAAACAAGATAGGCCAAAATTTCAACTACTCTCCACATTCAGGAACCCAACTACCTTACAATTATCACTGTGATACACTAGTGAGTGTATTCACATTCGAAACACTGCAAATTATCGCCATCAGTACTAAATACTGAGGAATTTGACTATTGTTATATGTATGAGTTACTCAAGGTCCGAAATCAACGAAAATTAATACTAACTAATGAAAATTAGTTTCAGCTTCGACTAGATAATCAAAATTGGCCATTGCAACTGGATAAAATTAGCTTCAACCGATTTAACCCTGCGTACACATATTTTCATCGGTGTTAATTCCAGTATATTATTCAATAATAATATAGTACATTCGATTAAAATACGTACTATGTGCTATTTCGTGAAAATGTAAGAATTAATATACTTTTTTCCCCAATGTAACCGATGTACTCTTTGTTCGAATAACTTAAATACAGCCAATACACACTGTGTCAACATCTCTTGATTGAAAATTTTGCAGTCAGATATAATTGTGCCGATGATGACGAAAGTGACCTAACAGTAAACGAAGAATTCAGAAGAAGGGATTTTCCCATTTACTTTTCGTTGCATGTATTTACACGATGATTCGTAAGATTATCTTGATTAATAAAACAGCGAAAAATTTAGATTAAGTTTGCAGTTTAATTTTAATTAATTCCCTTAAACAGTGAAATTCTAAATATCTCGAACGACTTAGCCCATATTCGCAATCACCGGTACTCACAAACACAAGCTACCCTATGCACGATTACAGTACATCGATACTAGGACTCCATACTACGATACTAATCAGGCGACACGAGTTTCTTGACCCTAAAGTCTGTCGATAATGCGCGAAATAAATGATAAAAGCGTGCACGATGAGAGCACTAATCAGCCCAGCCAGTAAACGTGCAGCGCCTCGTAGTACAGAGGAATCGATAAGGTTCCCTTTTACTTTTCGGGAAATGATCTAGCTTTCAAACCCGCGGAAATCAGGTTCGCGGGTCGCAGTAGCACACTCGAGGCTGGCCTTTGTCTCGTTTCGGAACTGGCACAGCGGGCAAGAAAAGGAGAAACGAAGAGGGGAGGGTGGGGCATGAGAAAGAGCGGGGGAGGCTATTACGTAGACGTAATTCAAAAGCGGGAACGTATGCTTCATTTATTAAAGAGATTGCCTCGAAAGATTGCTGTTTCGCGCATGGCTACGTCTCTGGTGCTGGCTCGGCTCCCTTCAGCCACGGCCGCTGGTTTCTACACAGCCGTCATCATTATTGTGTCGGTGCCGCTGCAGCAGGCATTCGAATTACGCCGCGTTTATATTCAATTTGTTTCTAGAAATTACAATTTGTCCGGAATTGGCGCAAGACGATGCGGCAGGAATCGCGAGCAGCCTCTTTCCGCGTACCTCACGGCGGTTCGCACAATCGTCCCTGCCGTTGCATCGTTTTTGCCGCTTCATTTTCGCCACTCGGCGAATTCTGTCGAACGAATAAAATTATATGGAGAATCCCGCGTTCCGATTGTACGCGACGAATACCGGCCACGAATCGCGGCCATGGTTGATTACGCGGATGCTGGAAAATAAGGGGAAGTTGGTAATTTAATTTTACAGATACTACTGGCAAATAGTATTTTATCTGGATTTAATCCGGCTCGATTTCGCAACGGTGCCCGGTAGAAAAGCTCGTGAAAAGTAACGTAGAATTAATACGAGATATTATCCAGCGGATATCAAAGGTATTACAGCGAGACCGCGTCACTGAGCACAAATTATAAACCCTCGAACTGGGATAAGCTGCACGGAGGCCGGTAACCATCTCGGCAAACGGCTGCGCTGCTATTACCCAGCAATTTGGGATCATTCGCAAGACATCAGAAGAACTGAGAATATACTTAGTCGACGTGCACGAATAAACATAATCAGACGTGGGTCTCGAGGCCACTTCAGCGAACACTCGGATCCGGCTACCCTTGCGTGAAAAAGGGGGAAGAACAGCGAGCAAACGCAACATCAGTCTCGTTACAAGTCGAGGGGATGGTAAAAGATACTCGGTCCTTTCGATTACACATTGCGTGCATACAGATCGCATGTGCTTAATTCAAGTGTGCCCATACCGCGAAACGAAACGCTGAAAAACGAAAAAATAAAAAGAGGGGTAAAAGGAATTTCAGATTGCCGGCTACGGAAATATTAAATGCACACCGGTTTCCCGACCCTCGTCGAACCGATACGATTCGGCGACGGCAAGGGTAAAATATTAAATAATTACCGGCAGTCATTTCGTTTCTCGCGGTTCGCTGCGCGCAAGAAAATATGCGAGCGCGCGATTCCTCTATGAAAATCCCGTTGCCCGGGACAGATTAAAAAAGTTTCAATTCGTGAATGAGAACTGCCATTGAGTTCGCACCGTTTGACGTAATAAAAGGTCATCCGCCTCTAAATTGCCGTAATTAAAAATAAATTTTCAACTTTCGCCGGGGCGAGACCCTTTGCGCATTTTCACCGATGTCCTCGGGATTTTACTATCGATCTCCTAGCACTTCCCACCGCGTGCACCCTATCCTCCGTGAAAACCGTTCGAGCCAGTCCGGTGTCGTATCTTACCGCGCGCGCTTCGCGTTCTTTTAAATAGGAACTTGCGAAATATTCATGGACGATATTCAAGCCCCATTCAAATACTCGTCTCGCACACAGGCTCGCGTACACGCACATCCGAGCATACGCGTACCCACACGCAGACACGGGAACACGTACGGCTCGCGCGTAGCCACCCCTCCGAGACTCGACCGAGGCGAGGGTGTATTTAGGTTGGCGTACGTTCAGATAGACAGGAAAGGAGGGAGAGAAGCGGGAGAGAACGGGCCGGGGTAGGGACAAGAGGTAGATAGGGGTGGGTTCGGGGGTGGGAGTCACGTTAACGCGGTATCCGCGGGTTTCGCGCTCTGCCCCATCATAAAAGAGCCCCCACCGTCTCTGCGCATCGGTGTATCTTTAGAAATATTGGTTAGATTTACATATTTTACCGTAAAGGGAAGTACCCGGGGCGAAGTAAAGGAGGATCGGTGTTTGGCGGAAGACGCGAGAGGGGTGGGTCGGCGATAGCGGCGGTGGCCGTGGTCGCGCCACGCCGCTCCGCTCCGCGCCGCGCCGCACCGCGCCGCGCTGGTGGATACTGGGAGGAGTTAGATGGGAATCCAGCGGAGTTGCTTGAATGCGGGTGGCTTCAGAGATGCTAAATATTAATACCTACTAGTGTTCCTTTTATGCTCTGTCTACCCCACTCCCAACCCCTATCGCTCTTTTCCACCGAGCACCCGCCACAGCCACCCCTCGCACGTAGATACGCGCGTACACGCTTTCTCTCTGTATCTCTTTCACCGTGTCTTTCCTTCTCTTTTGCGGTACTCCGCGCCGCATATCGTTGTCTCTTTGGACGCTGGCGAGCGGTAGCGTTTGCAGACGTTCGCCTCCGGCTTCTCGTTCGATGGTCCGTTTTCACGGCATCGTTCCGCGGTAATAACGAATTCGCGCACTCGATAATACAAAAGCTCGACCGGCAATTTACCACGCCGCTAAGGGGCTGGCTTTGGTTTTGTCCCGTTTTCCCGATGTCTCCTTCGGCTCTTCCTTCGGAACAACCACCTTTGCAGCTGTAATTTCGTTCGCGCATTTCGGTTTTACGAGTGACAAATTCTACGCAGCGTCGCGATAATTACGACCGCTTCTGCAATTTTCCAACATTCCGAATCTAGTGACAAACGTGACAGCAAATCGAAGCAGCCAAGTGCTATAAAATCCATCTATACGGCTGTGACTTTGAAATAAAGTTGGACGAGTATCTAATTTATTATTTACTATTCCATCTCGGACATTTATAAGAGACGCTATGAAGTACTTTTGACAGTGTTTAGGTGTTTTCCTATCTTTCTGCCTACCTCTGAAGCTACAGTCGATATGAAGGCATGTTTGGAACGAAAATTTAATAGCTTCCAATATTTCCCTTATCATGGAAGATTTATTATTAATACCAATAGGCTCTTTTAACTAATAATTGCTCTAACGGATAGAGATCGAGTGATTATGAATGTCATCTCTTAATCCATATACATTCACTGTTATCTTTCGATTCTCCAAAATAATTTCTACAAATTTTCAGGGCCTGTGAAGGAATGTTAATTTATTGAGACTCGTTCTACTAAAGGGGTAGTTCTATCACATTAATTATCGTTGTCTACGTATATTACACCTAAGTACGTACTAGAGGTTAGTAATTCTTCCCTTTCTCCAAATATTATTCCTTCCTTGATGAACTTCTACTAAACAAGCGTTCATTGACTTATATCCGGAGTGTACATTAAGCGTCGATTGTACCTGTAAATAAACTGCAATCCCAATGAAAGACCTGAAAACCACGAAGAAAGCTGACTCCAGACACGAAGAGAGAAGCATCTCGACAAGATCGAAGGGATCGACGACGCGTTGAAGGCGTCGGGAGCGGTGGAATCACCCGTTATATGTAGCTGACTTCAATAACGTGTCCTCATGCACGAAGGAACACAGTATGCGCCAATAGAATCTCCATATTGACAGCAATTACTTTTTCCCCGTGTCCGTCTGCGGCAATAACCGTTCTCAACCAAGGGTGATAACGGGCAAAAGGCAATCGGCAGCAGGTTTGTCTCTTTTTCAGCAGGCGGAGGGATGATTTAAAAGGCGATTGCAACAAGTCACCCCGCGTTTACAAAGGGTGTACGAGTCGCGTGGAAACGCGGCGCCCTGCGCGCGATTCAATTAATAAAATTCATCCGAATGCGTCCATTAATTTTTTTTCTTCGTTCAGGGCCGGGAGCACGGGCGAAGGGGGCAAAGGGTTTCGAGTCGAGTCGAGTCGAGTCGAGCGGTAGTCACGTCGTTTAAAGGAACTGTGTTGGGGGTGGAAGTGGGTTGGAAGAGCTGCCAGTTCCAGGGGGTGGGTGCAAATAAGGCGGGTCTTCAGACCTCGAGTATAAATAAAAAACGAACGAACGAATAAATATCCAACAAGGAGCGACAAGTCGAGTGGCGGCGGTTCCCGCCTCATTCCAACCTTCTCCTTCCTGCTCTCACCGCGGGAAAGGGCTCGACGACGACGACGACGGCCCCAGGGCCGAGAGAAGAAAGAGCCACACCGCAAAAGAACGTTTTAATTAATATTATTCACTTCTTAACTAACGATCAAAAGAGAGTGTGCCGGATGCTAAAGCTTCCCGAAGGAAATGGTTAAGTAAAGAGCTTCTGAACCTTCTTAGGCTCTGACGAACGTATACACCTATGAACCCTGTATAAGACACGGATGTGTCCTTTGACGCTCACTTTTAAGTGCTTTTTTCTGCGTTAAAATAAGGACATCGTTTTGTTTTTCGCTTACTCCGCTTCCTTTTCATCCCATTCCGAAGGTGTAACGCTCTATTTCTTCCATAAACTACCCTAAAGTCTGCTCAACTCGCACGTTTGAGTACTGTCAAACGTGTAACACTGCTATACAATTTGCCATATAACCTTCCGTGAATTGGTTTGTTCGTCTACACGCGTGCACACTAATTTCTGCTTTTCTTCTTCTTATTTTAAATTAACTTTTGGTGATCGAGGAAAATATCCTTATTAGGCAACTCTTAACAGAAGTTCCTAATCTTTAAACGCATGTGTAATAAAAAATGAGGCTAGTTGACTTATATACCACGTCCCAAAATTAACGATAGATTTGAATTTTGTGCCATTTGTGTAATAAAGTGTTGCCTACAAAAAAAAAGACAGTGCGACAACTAACAATTCATGGTTATTAAAAATGAATCGCTATACGAAAGAACAACTCGTCTCAATTTTCAATATTATCAACTTTTAATTGATAACCTGTGTTTTCTGTCAAAATTACCTCTTGCGTGAATTTTGGAACATCCATTACATGGCTGACAGTCAATCTTGTTACACTTTGACAATTATTGTTCACTCGGAAGACAGAATTCCCCTGTGCTTCTTATTCTGCAATGACCCATCAACATCAAACGCAGCACCACTTCTCAGAGAACCCGAACAAACTCGTACGAATACTGATACGTATAAAAGATTCGATGTCAAACGGAATCAAACAGGTTTCCACGGTATAGGATTAAACCAGATGCCAAGTAGAATTCAATCATCACACGTGTAACGCAGTCTACAAATATATAAATGTAATTAGCTGCGATATACAGTATGAAAAATATATATCACGGTATATTATCGAGCATATCAATCAATTTGCCACATCAATCTTCTCCCCTACGCGGATATTCGTGGACGCACGTGAAAGGGTGAACTTGACCTACCCTAGCTTTGCTCGGTAACACTTTCCCAATGATGGATTCTTTGGGCATACATGAGAAATTTTTGTAAAAAATATTTGTTTCATTTGTCTTCTGTGATGTACAATTTTTATTATTATCACTTTCTATATATTGTTCTACCTTATGTAAAAATAGAGAAAGATTCTTTTTCAATTCCAGAAAAATGATAACTGGTACATGATGATTATCGGACTAAATACAGTTATCTAGCTTGTTCAGATAAGCGGATTTCAAATAAATTTGTATTATCGTGATATATCCATTATCTCATTTGAAACGATAATTGCCTGTTAATATATAGTAGATGTATTACGGACATATGATGTCATTCGTATCTCATTAAATTTAAATTTAAAGCCTAAATTATGATATGTATAGCCAAACTCTAAAACTTTACGATTAAAATGTCACTTCAGATTTTAAGGAAGTATAACATACGATAATAAGAAATATCGTATTTAAAACAACTACTTAATGAGCACATTTTGAAAGACAATTATAAAACATTTTATCAATAATCACAGTAATTGCATATTGCATCATAATAATGATTACGATTGGTTTCCTGGTCTTGTTGTTAAATGTCTGACCAAAATCAAATATGCAAATGATCCTGATTGCGAGTATAACCTAATCTTCGTACTATACTATTAATTTCAAAAATTTGACTGCAATATTATAAAACAATTAATTCCATAAATATTCTTTAGAAATGTTCACACCTCAACAATTGCAATTCTTCTAAATCATAAATTTCAAAATTTGCATTAGCGGTAGAAGGTTGAATAAAGATTATAAATATAATTATAAATTTAGTTGAGCTAGTTAATATTAAAATTTTTATTAATAACTATTAATATATTATATCAAAGGAAGCCAAAGATTAAAATAAAGTAAATTGATAAATATTTTGGTTTCTACACGTGAAAAATTTTTATGGTACGAGTACCTTTGTGACGTTAATCTCGTGACGATTCGTTTTAATTCCAGTTTTCGTTATGCGGAATTTTTGTTTCCAATAAAATTCTTTTGCAATTTCCAAATTTCGTTTGGAAATTTATTCAAAGAAGTACTTGACAAATTGTTATAATAATCAAAATTAATAACAAACGAAATATCATCTCTATTAAGGTGCCATAATAGAATTATTATCACCTGAATCTTTGTGGTTCTTTATAAACCTTTCTAGAATGTTTAGAAGAATATAAATGTATTCTGATACAAATATCTCGATCAAAAATATTAAAATCGGTAGAATTGTTATAGTCGTTGAATTTGGTTTTCGACGCTGTATAAGAACAGATAAAAAAAAATATAGAGTGTCATTGAAAAAAAATACTGATGACCTTGAAATCTCAGAAAAGATTAGACTCAAGAAAAAATTCTTTTCTCCGATATATGCAGCGCGAAAAACAGTGTAACCTGGTTTTGAAAATTTTTTACTTACAGTAAAGAATAAGCGAACACCCCGTATACCTATTAACAACGGTTCTAAGATTTCACCCCTAAAAGAATAGCAATCGTTTAGAGCTACAAGTAGAAAAATATAACTTACTATAAATAAATCCAAGGTTCTATAAATAAAACAGCTACTCGAAAAAATAGTTGCATTCAATTAGACGAACATGAACATTAAAATCCATGTAAATCAGACTGCATGTTCCGTCCCGGAGACCGTGTTCATAGCATAACTTTTACTTTAATTTTCGATAATTCTAAAGACCTTATTATTTTGTATTACGACTGTTACGCCGAGAGTTAGAGGAGCCTCACCGTCCTCTCAGCGGATTAGATCATATATCAAATTATGGAAGTTTAGAAAATTTACGAGTACCCGACAGATCGGACCCACGTGCGACAGATCCACCAAGGAAACGGACGGACACCACTTGTAAATTACGCCATTGACCATCGAAAATCGGCTCCTTGACAGTTTCCTACTCCTCAGCCAAAGGTCCTTCCGTCACACCCTCTATCCAATCAAAAATCTTTACTTTTCCTCCACTAATATTTATCCTAGCCAATCAGAACCAAACTGGAGAAAACACCGGACAGGACACGACGAGACACAAGGCAGGCCAAAATTGAGAAGTTCAATTCGTCTTCGACACCAATCACTGAAACATTGTACATATACTTATAAACGCGTGTTCGAAAGGGTACTCCGATAAACGTCTCTACTATAACCATCGTATACTTTGACTGTAAATAAGCACTCTATTTTAACATCACACTCAGGATGCTTAATATTACGAAACTAATCACGCAATGTTAATTTGGCGCGTGATAAACGTTCTTGGAAATCGAAGAGATTCGATATATAGGACGCTACACTGTACTATTCGAAATTCCAAATAGAATTCGACCTGAGTATCTTTAGAAATATTGGTTAGATTTACATATTTTACCGTAAAGGGAAGTACCCGGGGCGAAGTAAAGGAGGATCGGTGTTTGGCGGAAGACGCGAGAGGGGTGGGTCGGCGATAGCGGCGGTGGCCGTGGTCGCGCCACGCCGCTCCGCTCCGCGCCGCGCCGCACCGCGCCGCGCTGGTGGATACTGGGAGGAGTTAGATGGGAATCCAGCGGAGTTGCTTGAATGCGGGTGGCTTCAGAGATGCTAAATATTAATACCTACTAGTGTTCCTTTTATGCTCTGTCTACCCCACTCCCAACCCCTATCGCTCTTTTCCACCGAGCACCCGCCACAGCCACCCCTCGCACGTAGATACGCGCGTACACGCTTTCTCTCTGTATCTCTTTCACCGTGTCTTTCCTTCTCTTTTGCGGTACTCCGCGCCGCATATCGTTGTCTCTTTGGACGCTGGCGAGCGGTAGCGTTTGCAGACGTTCGCCTCCGGCTTCTCGTTCGATGGTCCGTTTTCACGGCATCGTTCCGCGGTAATAACGAATTCGCGCACTCGATAATACAAAAGCTCGACCGGCAATTTACCACGCCGCTAAGGGGCTGGCTTTGGTTTTGTCCCGTTTTCCCGATGTCTCCTTCGGCTCTTCCTTCGGAACAACCACCTTTGCAGCTGTAATTTCGTTCGCGCATTTCGGTTTTACGAGTGACAAATTCTACGCAGCGTCGCGATAATTACGACCGCTTCTGCAATTTTCCAACATTCCGAATCTAGTGACAAACGTGACAGCAAATCGAAGCAGCCAAGTGCTATAAAATCCATCTATACGGCTGTGACTTTGAAATAAAGTTGGACGAGTATCTAATTTATTATTTACTATTCCATCTCGGACATTTATAAGAGACGCTATGAAGTACTTTTGACAGTGTTTAGGTGTTTTCCTATCTTTCTGCCTACCTCTGAAGCTACAGTCGATATGAAGGCATGTTTGGAACGAAAATTTAATAGCTTCCAATATTTCCCTTATCATGGAAGATTTATTATTAATACCAATAGGCTCTTTTAACTAATAATTGCTCTAACGGATAGAGATCGAGTGATTATGAATGTCATCTCTTAATCCATATACATTCACTGTTATCTTTCGATTCTCCAAAATAATTTCTACAAATTTTCAGGGCCTGTGAAGGAATGTTAATTTATTGAGACTCGTTCTACTAAAGGGGTAGTTCTATCACATTAATTATCGTTGTCTACGTATATTACACCTAAGTACGTACTAGAGGTTAGTAATTCTTCCCTTTCTCCAAATATTATTCCTTCCTTGATGAACTTCTACTAAACAAGCGTTCATTGACTTATATCCGGAGTGTACATTAAGCGTCGATTGTACCTGTAAATAAACTGCAATCCCAATGAAAGACCTGAAAACCACGAAGAAAGCTGACTCCAGACACGAAGAGAGAAGCATCTCGACAAGATCGAAGGGATCGACGACGCGTTGAAGGCGTCGGGAGCGGTGGAATCACCCGTTATATGTAGCTGACTTCAATAACGTGTCCTCATGCACGAAGGAACACAGTATGCGCCAATAGAATCTCCATATTGACAGCAATTACTTTTTCCCCGTGTCCGTCTGCGGCAATAACCGTTCTCAACCAAGGGTGATAACGGGCAAAAGGCAATCGGCAGCAGGTTTGTCTCTTTTTCAGCAGGCGGAGGGATGATTTAAAAGGCGATTGCAACAAGTCACCCCGCGTTTACAAAGGGTGTACGAGTCGCGTGGAAACGCGGCGCCCTGCGCGCGATTCAATTAATAAAATTCATCCGAATGCGTCCATTAATTTTTTTTCTTCGTTCAGGGCCGGGAGCACGGGCGAAGGGGGCAAAGGGTTTCGAGTCGAGTCGAGTCGAGTCGAGCGGTAGTCACGTCGTTTAAAGGAACTGTGTTGGGGGTGGAAGTGGGTTGGAAGAGCTGCCAGTTCCAGGGGGTGGGTGCAAATAAGGCGGGTCTTCAGACCTCGAGTATAAATAAAAAACGAACGAACGAATAAATATCCAACAAGGAGCGACAAGTCGAGTGGCGGCGGTTCCCGCCTCATTCCAACCTTCTCCTTCCTGCTCTCACCGCGGGAAAGGGCTCGACGACGACGACGACGGCCCCAGGGCCGAGAGAAGAAAGAGCCACACCGCAAAAGAACGTTTTAATTAATATTATTCACTTCTTAACTAACGATCAAAAGAGAGTGTGCCGGATGCTAAAGCTTCCCGAAGGAAATGGTTAAGTAAAGAGCTTCTGAACCTTCTTAGGCTCTGACGAACGTATACACCTATGAACCCTGTATAAGACACGGATGTGTCCTTTGACGCTCACTTTTAAGTGCTTTTTTCTGCGTTAAAATAAGGACATCGTTTTGTTTTTCGCTTACTCCGCTTCCTTTTCATCCCATTCCGAAGGTGTAACGCTCTATTTCTTCCATAAACTACCCTAAAGTCTGCTCAACTCGCACGTTTGAGTACTGTCAAACGTGTAACACTGCTATACAATTTGCCATATAACCTTCCGTGAATTGGTTTGTTCGTCTACACGCGTGCACACTAATTTCTGCTTTTCTTCTTCTTATTTTAAATTAACTTTTGGTGATCGAGGAAAATATCCTTATTAGGCAACTCTTAACAGAAGTTCCTAATCTTTAAACGCATGTGTAATAAAAAATGAGGCTAGTTGACTTATATACCACGTCCCAAAATTAACGATAGATTTGAATTTTGTGCCATTTGTGTAATAAAGTGTTGCCTACAAAAAAAAAGACAGTGCGACAACTAACAATTCATGGTTATTAAAAATGAATCGCTATACGAAAGAACAACTCGTCTCAATTTTCAATATTATCAACTTTTAATTGATAACCTGTGTTTTCTGTCAAAATTACCTCTTGCGTGAATTTTGGAACATCCATTACATGGCTGACAGTCAATCTTGTTACACTTTGACAATTATTGTTCACTCGGAAGACAGAATTCCCCTGTGCTTCTTATTCTGCAATGACCCATCAACATCAAACGCAGCACCACTTCTCAGAGAACCCGAACAAACTCGTACGAATACTGATACGTATAAAAGATTCGATGTCAAACGGAATCAAACAGGTTTCCACGGTATAGGATTAAACCAGATGCCAAGTAGAATTCAATCATCACACGTGTAACGCAGTCTACAAATATATAAATGTAATTAGCTGCGATATACAGTATGAAAAATATATATCACGGTATATTATCGAGCATATCAATCAATTTGCCACATCAATCTTCTCCCCTACGCGGATATTCGTGGACGCACGTGAAAGGGTGAACTTGACCTACCCTAGCTTTGCTCGGTAACACTTTCCCAATGATGGATTCTTTGGGCATACATGAGAAATTTTTGTAAAAAATATTTGTTTCATTTGTCTTCTGTGATGTACAATTTTTATTATTATCACTTTCTATATATTGTTCTACCTTATGTAAAAATAGAGAAAGATTCTTTTTCAATTCCAGAAAAATGATAACTGGTACATGATGATTATCGGACTAAATACAGTTATCTAGCTTGTTCAGATAAGCGGATTTCAAATAAATTTGTATTATCGTGATATATCCATTATCTCATTTGAAACGATAATTGCCTGTTAATATATAGTAGATGTATTACGGACATATGATGTCATTCGTATCTCATTAAATTTAAATTTAAAGCCTAAATTATGATATGTATAGCCAAACTCTAAAACTTTACGATTAAAATGTCACTTCAGATTTTAAGGAAGTATAACATACGATAATAAGAAATATCGTATTTAAAACAACTACTTAATGAGCACATTTTGAAAGACAATTATAAAACATTTTATCAATAATCACAGTAATTGCATATTGCATCATAATAATGATTACGATTGGTTTCCTGGTCTTGTTGTTAAATGTCTGACCAAAATCAAATATGCAAATGATCCTGATTGCGAGTATAACCTAATCTTCGTACTATACTATTAATTTCAAAAATTTGACTGCAATATTATAAAACAATTAATTCCATAAATATTCTTTAGAAATGTTCACACCTCAACAATTGCAATTCTTCTAAATCATAAATTTCAAAATTTGCATTAGCGGTAGAAGGTTGAATAAAGATTATAAATATAATTATAAATTTAGTTGAGCTAGTTAATATTAAAATTTTTATTAATAACTATTAATATATTATATCAAAGGAAGCCAAAGATTAAAATAAAGTAAATTGATAAATATTTTGGTTTCTACACGTGAAAAATTTTTATGGTACGAGTACCTTTGTGACGTTAATCTCGTGACGATTCGTTTTAATTCCAGTTTTCGTTATGCGGAATTTTTGTTTCCAATAAAATTCTTTTGCAATTTCCAAATTTCGTTTGGAAATTTATTCAAAGAAGTACTTGACAAATTGTTATAATAATCAAAATTAATAACAAACGAAATATCATCTCTATTAAGGTGCCATAATAGAATTATTATCACCTGAATCTTTGTGGTTCTTTATAAACCTTTCTAGAATGTTTAGAAGAATATAAATGTATTCTGATACAAATATCTCGATCAAAAATATTAAAATCGGTAGAATTGTTATAGTCGTTGAATTTGGTTTTCGACGCTGTATAAGAACAGATAAAAAAAAATATAGAGTGTCATTGAAAAAAAATACTGATGACCTTGAAATCTCAGAAAAGATTAGACTCAAGAAAAAATTCTTTTCTCCGATATATGCAGCGCGAAAAACAGTGTAACCTGGTTTTGAAAATTTTTTACTTACAGTAAAGAATAAGCGAACACCCCGTATACCTATTAACAACGGTTCTAAGATTTCACCCCTAAAAGAATAGCAATCGTTTAGAGCTACAAGTAGAAAAATATAACTTACTATAAATAAATCCAAGGTTCTATAAATAAAACAGCTACTCGAAAAAATAGTTGCATTCAATTAGACGAACATGAACATTAAAATCCATGTAAATCAGACTGCATGTTCCGTCCCGGAGACCGTGTTCATAGCATAACTTTTACTTTAATTTTCGATAATTCTAAAGACCTTATTATTTTGTATTACGACTGTTACGCCGAGAGTTAGAGGAGCCTCACCGTCCTCTCAGCGGATTAGATCATATATCAAATTATGGAAGTTTAGAAAATTTACGAGTACCCGACAGATCGGACCCACGTGCGACAGATCCACCAAGGAAACGGACGGACACCACTTGTAAATTACGCCATTGACCATCGAAAATCGGCTCCTTGACAGTTTCCTACTCTTCAGCCAAAGGTCCTTCCGTCACACCCTCTATCCAATCAAAAATCTTTACTTTTCCTCCACTAATATTTATCCTAGCCAATCAGAACCAAACTGGAGAAAACACCGGACAGGACACGACGAGACACAAGGCAGGCCAAAATTGAGAAGTTCAATTCGTCTTCGACACCAATCACTGAAACATTGTACATATACTTATAAACGCGTGTTCGAAAGGGTACTCCGATAAACGTCTCTACTATAACCATCGTATACTTTGACTGTAAATAAGCACTCTATTTTAACATCACACTCGGGATGCTTAATATTACGAAACTAATCACGCAATGTTAATTTGGCGCGTGATAAACGTTCTTGGAAATCGAAGAGATTCGATATATAGGACGCTACACTGTACTATTCGAAATTCCAAATAGAATTCGACCTGATAACGAACACAATGATTCGTGCATCGTATTGCAGGTGAATTCCGAACGAAATAAAAGCGTTGATGCAACAATACCTGAAACCAATCAGGCTCTGATAGGGGGAGTCGCAATAGTCGTGAAACAATAACGGGGCGGCAGGGGCGGTTATCCATTTGAAAACGAATAAAAACTGCTTCGAAATATCTATTATGTTCGGATGCAACTCTTCATGCCGAATTGTCTCGTGCAGAATCGAATCAGCTGCTGCACGAATGCGTTCACGGGAGAAAATTCAATCCGCGAGGAAGCAATTTCGCGAGCACCGGTCCGCTGCATCAATTTGCGCGAGACGCCGTCTACTTGACAAACGATCAAATTCTCTATGCAAAGAAATCTACGAGGGATATTCCGTTCTCCTCCTTTTTTTCCCACCCCCTGCTACCCTTCTTCGGCTCGAAAGCGTTCGCGATACTTTCCACCGCCGCCTTCCGAATACATTTATACCAACCACGCGTTCGCCTCGCGTCATCTCGTATCCTCCAGGATATTATAATGGCGGTCGGAACGGAAACCGACAGATGATACATGAACACGTCAAACGCGACGTTTCACGGCAACGTTTCGGCAAACGTAACCTTTTCAAGTTCACCCGCTCCCGATATCACGATCGTAAAGAGAACGCGTCGTTCCATGAAAAGGAGAAGCTACCATAAAATGAAATTCCACTGGTTCCCAACCAAGCTAGGCTACAATGCTCACGGTGATTGCTTTTGTAATAGTCGTCGATTATTTAAATTTTTCCTCTGTCCCAAGACCGAAGTTTCCGAGACGAGTGGGAAATTGGTTTATTTGTTTATGCCAACGTAATATGACTCGCGGACACCCCTGTTACCCGGACACCAGGTGCGCCAGTTCCTAGCAAAGGGCCATAAAGCACCGCTAGGTGATGGTCACAGCGGTCCGAATTTGTTTAAAAACATTTCCTACCACTGAAGGGCGTTGATACCAGTACGCACCACTAACAGATGTATGAAACCAAAGTGGAAACACGCACTGACCTAACCTAACCTAACCAATCGTAACACACTCAAACGTATCGGCACTGACACCGGCCAAGAGATTCGCACGCGAATTTTCGTGACAAGCAAACTAAACTCAGTCGACGACTTTGATTTGCTTCGTTACAGTTTGTTAAAATCGATAAATAGTGTTGCGATCAATACGTATTACTTTACAATTGTTTCAAATTATTTCGAAACCTAATCAAATGTAGATTTAGTTTGATTAGACCGCATCTTCAACTATGTCACGTCAGCGTAGCGGACCTTACAACCCCGCGAATTTCGAATTTAGAAAGTTGCAGTACTCGGGACATATTTATTTTAAAGGTGAACTTGTCCATGAATCTTTGAAATCATTCTTTGATTTCGATGGTTTTTTTAATATATTGTAAAAATTAAGATTTCGTACATAAGGGTTGGTTTGCCTTAGTTTTCGAGATATTTGCAAACACTTGTACCTGAAGAAATACGTCGATTATGCGAATTTTGAATATATAAAGAACCGATTATTCGAATAGAGAGAGAGTCACGTATGTATATTTAAACTGAGGAACTAAAACTAAACATAGATTTGTAAGAATTGATAAGTAATTTGGTAAGTAATATACCTAAATTTGAGGAAAAAATAATTCAAAATATAAAATAATAAATCATTTTTAATTTCTAGTCGATTAATTCGGATAATCGACGTAATACAATACATCATATGTAATAACTGTAATTTATAGCATTTCTAGTGGAATGCTAGTGCATTGGTAATTGGCACATTCGATCATGCGAATGATGACAGTGTTTTAGTGACTTAGTGCTATAATAAACGTTTATATTTTTAGTTTTCTACTGATGCGAAATTTTGATTTTCTCCAAAACGTGACATAAAATTTGTATATAATTCGAGAGGAATCAAGAATAGGATAAAATTTGAGAACAACGTAAGGGTGTTGTACCTAATAGCAAATTTTAATACCAATTAGTCACCAATGAGGCTTTGTGAACTAGTAATGAAATATAAAACATTCGTTATTAGTGTTTTCCTTTTCTTATTAAATATACCATATCATATAAGGAGAAAGTGGGTGGAGGGCGGGGGAATCGAAGATTTTAATAAAAAATAAATCATTCCATATTTCTTAAATAGCATATTACATTATTATTACCATATTTTCAATTACAGAGAAAGGTGAATTCAATGAGGTAGTAACATGTTATATTTTAATTGTTTGGCACAATAATAATGCGTTGTTTTGAATCGTTACTTACGACTTTGTTGCTTATACATACACAATACTGGCATTCTCAAAACCATTAGTAAGGCACAAATAAAAAATCTAAAGGATTATAACGAAGATGACAAAGGAGATGTATTTTCTCACTTTGATGCATTTCATAGCATTGAAAAAAGGATTTGCGCGATCCAAAAAGTAAAGAAAGTAAGTTAATACAACGTACAGCATTAAAAACATTATACGATTCGACGGTAAGGAAGATATGGGACTTAAATATCAAAAGAGAAATATTATATTTAAATTTTATTTAACATCTGTTACTTGTTCGTTACTGCATTGTTGCCATATTATTCCGTTCAACATAGAGTAACAATAATATCACGATAGAATAACAGTAGAGAAAAGTAGAGTCTACTGCTGCCTAAAAATGTAGTTATCCAAATAGTCATATCTGTCTATTAATTCGCATCCTAAATACTTCACTGTGCCTTCCTCGTACATTTCACTTTTATACACGAAGCTATTAATTCCGTGCTATAAAATATTAATTTATTCACGAGCGTTCGAGGTCGTGAAAAATTGAACGCGACAATTTGCTTGCTCGAAAGCGCTCCTCGTTTCTCCAACGAGGTCCCTTCTTCCGTGATTCGATTTTGATCGGCAGGAAATCGCATTGAACGCGATAACTGAAGTCTCGGATGGCGAGGGTGGGAAAAGCGAAAGGAAGAACGAGGCAAACAGCCAAGGGTTGGCGGACTCCTTTCATGGAGGTTGAACTGATTTTCCACTCGTGGGATATTCAATAAGGCAACAGTGAAAGGAAAAGCCTGAAGGAGGCGAAGGGAGGACACGGACGCGTTAGACACGCAACAGTCGAAGGCAAAAGATGAGAAGATAAGCCGATGCGTACATACGAAAAGAGCGTGCGTGTAACCGTGATGGGAGCAAAGCCAGAAATCACCGGGCGATGTGTGTATACAACCACCCCGGCCACTCCCTATCGACTACAAACACTAACCGTGTGTATCTTCGTGTATCCTCAAGTACCGCAAAAGGGTCTGCCGTTGCTCAAGGGTTTTACGCAGCGATAATCTTGTCCGAAGTTGTATCTCGTTAATCGACGCGCTTTTAATCCCATCTCGTAGAATTATTTTAAATTATACACTTTTTAATCACCCGATATGTACCATACGTATCGGAATACGTAGGCAATTTGTATTAAAGATTTCCTCATCTATTATTATCTATGTGGTACTATTCTTTTCCCGTTTACATGTTTTCACGAATTAGGAATATTCTTAAAATTTGATTCAATTTTGTCATAGAACCGATCAAAAATTAACCACCCTCGTTCAAATTTACAAGTATACACTGTCAAATTTCAAATTCGAATTACTTTAATACGCAGTACAAATCGAAGGTAACAAAATTGAACGAAATTAATTTCCACGACACAGTTCTGACGAGAGGAAGACATCTTCCACTTAATTGACAATCTTCAACATCTATCATTTGCGAATGAAATTTAAGACAAGCTTCGACTTAGTTGTAACAAAACGATCACCCGCTTCGCCAAGCTACACGCACACATGCCTGTACAAAGTATAAGTCGAAGTAGAAAAGCACAGAATTTTCGTAGCACGGAGGAAGAAGCCTCTCGACTGGAACATAAACAGCCGAAGAAGAATCGCGAAACTCGGAAGGGTGACAAGAGGCCCGTCGTTATTGAACTATTCGCAAAGTGAAAGGTGGCCACCGTTTCCGGACTAGCTTTCTTTTCCCGCGTTTCGAGAGCGTCATCAAGCGCTGAAGATGAAAGGTAGGCAGCGCATAAAAGCTATTCCCAAATGCCAAGCAGCCGCGATGGCGGCGTCGGGCGCAGCGTCGACTGAAAGGCTTGGTCGCCAACACGTCGGTGTACAACTACGGTCAGCGCTCGTATCAGCATCTACTTCTCGTCACTGCACCGGAACACGACGCAGCCTGATGGGTGGACGTGCAAGAAGCGCACACACGCGATCCTATGCAGTCAATAGATAATACCGCGGGAGTCGAGAGTTCTGTGAATGGCTGGCCCGAAGATCAAACAGCAACCTAAACCGCTGTTTGTTTTTCATCACACCCCTGATCTCTTATGCAACCCCCGTTTTATTCAGAATTTAGGTTAGGTTGGCCCGATATGTACATATATACGCACATAGGCTCGCGCCGCTCATAGGTGCATCCATGTACAGGTACATATCGACTCGTTTCGCCTCCACGAACCTGCAACGTCTTTCGTTCTCTTTTTACCGGCTATTCTCGTCCATCTTTTTTCTCCTTCCTCCTCCCGCCTCTGTTCTATTATTCCCTCTCTCCTTCCTCCTCTGGTCGCCGTTCTCTCATTTTTACCCTCCTCCTTTTTCCGCACTTCCACCGTATACTTTTTCTCGCCGTTCGAGAACTATCCTGGGATACATCGAAAGTCGCTCGTACAGGTGTACGCGTACACGTGCTCGCACACATGGCTGCAGTACCGATTCACCCTTGGGTGTCCCTGTGAAACAAACGCACACACGCTTGCGCCGGTGACACGAGTATATGGGATGTGTCTCGAAGGTACTGTCGTTGCAAATTACTTTGTCTCGCCTGCCTCCGGATGGCAACTTCAATTGGATTCAGGTGCGTGCAAAGAAATTCTGCCGATTTCTTGTCAAATCGACGCTCCCGTCTTCCATTCCGACTTTGCAGATGCAGTTTTAACGAGTAAGACTTTTAAATAAATAAAGTATTGGGTTTATGGCTTCTAATAGTAAAATAACTATTATATAACAAAGAAGGTATATGAGAAAGAGTTAGCACGAGTATCAATTGTTCTTTCATAGCCTAAGCGTGGTACGTGCAGTAAAGTAAAAAGAATTAAATTAAAATCCAAAGATAGCATTAAGATCTACGTACAGAATATTAACACTAGATTTACGGAACCCGTCAATTTGACGGAAAGATTGCTTCAATTATACGATGGTAACAGATTTAGTTAACTTATATTAGGACTGTTAATATAATATATAATTGTTTTTAAATTAAACTAATCGTCAAGAAAAGGGCACGTGGTTCCCTTTACCTGTCAATTTGACAGGTGTCCTTAGAAATAGGTATACAGATAGCGTCCTATATAAATAGATATAGCCTTTCTTTAATTATTTATACAATCACTTTATATTTATATTAAATTCATGAGCATTAGACCTCTGTTTTAATCATTCATTATCCACGTGGAATCCTAACCTCCAACACTGTTAGTGCTTCTCTTGAGAGACTGACCGACTCCTGAGAGAGTGTCAAGAGGGTACGTGACGTGGTTCTGCTAAACCCCCAATTCTTATCCAATGTTTATATAAATATTTGTTCTAAGAATTTACAACTTATAAACTATTTATTTATATCTTATATCCTAGATTGATTTTTGTCTACAACTAAACTTATCTTTTCAACAGTAAAAATCTTAAGAATTCATATAAATTTTGAAAACACTTTATAATATTAACTCACTTCGCTAGTCAGTGCAACTTAAAATATAATTTTGGTCTAGATCCCGTACTATGAGTCAGGCTTGTAGTAAAGTATTTTGGTCCAAGTCGAGCACCACGAGTTAGAATCGTAATAGCACGTTCTGGGCCAAGTCATGCACTAGGTGTCAGACTTATAGATTAGGCGAATCATACGCGAACTATCTTGCAATTCGGTAAATAAATAGTACTACCCTAACCTTTATGAACGACTGCTCATTGTTATTTATTTCGAAGCAATCTATTTATAAGTATTCTGTTAGACTGGTAGTAATGGGTTTCGGTCAAAATTATTCCCTATTATTTAGAACTTTGCAAACAAATAAATTTCAAACAAAATACTCCAAACTCTTTAATATGAATTGTAATAGCCACTTTCTTGTCCATGCCAAGTACTATAAAGACCAAACTAGTTAAACTCTTTGCGGCACAGGATTTCAGATAATAAAATAGACCAGGTTGTACAGACAAACTTTATTGTGTTTTAAATGAAACAAAATTGGTATATTTTCACTAATAAAGGAATCACATGATGTAAAAACATAAAACCAGGAAAAAAGAGATTGTCGCAATGAACCTCCTGTTTGCAACAATCGATGAACCTGTACTGACATGTCGAATATTGCCAACACGAGCGAATACATTTATAATATTTGTCGAAGGTATTACCAACTGCTTTACGTAAAAACGATGAACCTGTACTGGCATGTCGCATATTGCCAACACGAGCGAATACATTTATAACATTTGTCGAAGGTATTACCAACTGCTTTACGTAAATAAGACGAAATATAAACCTATGCGTATACAGCTATTGCAATATTTCGAGGTGGAATTAAAAATGTCCCACCATGTATTACGGTACATCAAAAAGATGGGAGACTTTTAATCCCAACGTGCCCCAAAGAGTTAAACTGAACGTGTTAAACGAATCGTGTGGCAATTTTTGCAACTCTACGAAGAAGTACATCTTCATCCCCCAGCTTCAACAGCGCACGAATGTCCATTGCAACGTTTGCAACACTCGCGAAACGAAGCTAGAGTTCGTCATGGACATCAAAAAGAAGCATTATCCGCGTAAAAGGACACGGATCGACAAACACCCCGCTTTGATCGCAGATAAATCGAGCGAGCCAGCGATCTGGATTCTCGGTGGCGCCTCGCGGAAAGAGTTATTCTCGCGCTTCGAAGCCTATGAGCTCACGGCTTTCCGCGTTATTCCCATACAGACGAAGTATCCGAGAGCATTATCTTCGTGCATAATGCATACACACCGGCAGCAGAAGCAACCTCCCCCATTTACTGCGGGGCTGGATTCTCCGCGGCCGGCAGAGATGGGGGTCTGCCGCGATCCCTTTTCCTCCCGTTTTTTCTCCGACCAAGTATTTCGTGTTATTTTATTGTATTGCGACTCAATAGTAGCTACCCTACCCTACCTGCCGCCCGTTTCCCCGTTATAACGCTTTCTCGTTCTCTCGCGCGGGAGGACATACCGAAACGTATGATGGCGCGCGGGCTGCACATACGCGGCAGGATCATACCTGAGTCGAGGGATGGACGGGGTAGGAGCGCATGCAAATACACCGAGTACTTAGCATTAAGTATTCAGCGCAAGGGGATCACGTATTATCGCCGACTCCCTCTACGCCATACGTTTATTTATTGCTACCCCATATCTCGCCGTGAAAAACACCGCTTATTCTCCCAGGGCTAATGTTAGCCATCTTTCCTTCGCTTGTCCAATTTCTTCGCGTCTCTTGCAGCGAGATCGACGTCTCATACCTTTCTCGAAGATGAAAATTTCGTCATTGGTATTTCGTCGATGCGCTTAATCGCGTTGGCATCGCAGAACTGCTAACAGAGTGAATATGACTCGCCTCGGATATTTTATTATCATAATTTCTGATTTCATACGACTGCTTTTAACAAAATTTGTTTATTTGACTTTTATTTAGACAGAAATAGAATAAGATATAGTTATTTGGCTTCGACGTATCATTATAATTATTATCATTTGTGTATAACACGTTTAGCTGCTCTGGTGTTAAGAAGCAGGTCGGGGAGATTTTGAATTTCTGGTTTGTCTTTTTCTAATTAGGTACTGGCAGGGTACCTAATTAATAAATATATCTAATAAATATATACCAATATTGATACTCTTTACCTAGAAAACTCCTGTAGCACGAATATTTTGTTCATTCTCACCCACTCTTGTCTAATACTGATGTTTCTAAACATTCGGTGGTATTAAGTAGGGCAATAGGCTTCGCATAACGGTACCAATACTACCATGAAGTGCATGTAAATAATCAGTAATGGAATTCTAAAATACGGAAAATAGTTTCACTGGCTGTATTATGATAGGAAAATGGAGTATATTATATAATTAAGAAATTATTTTTCTAATCATTGACTGCAGAGACTAATCTGAGAATTAATTCTATATTTCGGATTTGATATTTCGTCTGGAATTATTCCCATTATGATTCTACTATATAAAATTTTATTAAAGTTATAATGTACCAAAGCTTCTCAGTGAGAGATGAGTCGTTCCTTTCTCAAATCGATTAATTCCGAAGATAAAAGAATAAAAATTTATTTTAAATACAGAAAATTAAGTATCGGTTAACTTTGCTGCTATAATTTGGAAAAATCTTAAAAGTGGAGTTAATCGCTTTACTTTCTGAATGGCTCATATATATAAAAATTTAATGATCGCATTAGTAAAATTTACATGTTTCGCTCATTTTATTTGGATGCTTTCATACTATTTGTTGGAATACTATCGTTAAATAATCCATCCGCGTATATTCGCAACTACATTATATTTCAGAAAATTAGTATTAGCACGTGTTCATTCTATAATAGTTGTAACGAGGAGAATGATAACCTCAAGAACAAATACATGCAGATCTCAAACAACAGAACAAAAATATTTTAAACACAGAGATATCGTGACCAGTAACATACTAAGTGAGCAGAAGTTCGAATACTATGTAGAATATATGTATATGTAGAATAATGTATGTAGAATAAATAATTTTCCTAATTCTAAATCTATCAGCCCAACACAAGTAAAGCAAATAAGAATTTGAACGTATTCAGTAATCCACAAAACGCCACTATGCTCAACTGTAAAATTTCAGAAATCATAGTTTGACGTGTAAGAAAACGGCCAACAATCGACTTCAAGCGGTCAAATTTGATTAAAGTAGATGATAAATAAATTCTATCTCATGATATTGATTCATAACTTTCACCAACAGACGAATGGCGGAGGCTTTGTGCTCGTGATGGCTCTCGATCCTCTCATAACGATCGAGAGCGAGGAGCATCAACAGAGGGAGGACTTCACGTGTATGGAATCGTCAAGCTTAGTTCGTAAAAGACCCTCGACAAAGTAATAGATCAATGCATGAAGAATAAAGCTTCTAAGACAAGAAACTTTCTTTAATTTTAACCCGAGTCGATAAATAAAATGAAACATTTGTCAGCCTTCGTTTACACGACGATGCAACGCACTCGTAAGATGGAATATTTCAAAGACATCGGCTAGAAATTCTTATTAAATTCGGAATACTTCTAAAACCCGGTGGCATGGAAATAAATCGTTGGAAAAAAGGAGCGAGAAGAGAAAGAAAATAACACAGAAAGGAGGAAACCGGCGCAAAGAGAGAGCTGCGGAATACGGTTCGGCGCGGCGCGCCGCGGCGCTTCCGAGAACAGCGAAGTGAAAAAGGGATGAAGGAAGAAAGGCAGAGCTTGTTTCGCAAACAGTTAGGAAACAGCTAACGCCGAGGATAAAGTGGTATCGGAACGAGACGATCGTCGAACAGATGCCGGGCCATAAAACAACCGCTTCCTCTTTTCCACCCCCTATCGCTCTATCCACCCCTGCGGAGCAAGCCAACTAGCGTTTCTCCTAATGGGTCAAGACAAACTGCGCCCCCGCCGTTCAGTGTTTAGTGTCTGCCTGTAGGGGTTGCCCAGAGAATTTCTTCCAATACCCATTATCTC
Source organism: Eufriesea mexicana (assembly GCF_001483705.2). Classification (NCBI taxonomy): domain Eukaryota; kingdom Metazoa; phylum Arthropoda; class Insecta; order Hymenoptera; family Apidae; genus Eufriesea; species Eufriesea mexicana. The sequence goes on from NW_016909429.1 coordinate 85,916, forward strand.
GAAACTTCGTCTTTCCCCCCCGCTTCCCAATCTCCGTTACCGTATTTCTCCTAGTTTCTTTTATTTCGCCGATGCTCCTCGAATGCACATCGAATCGCGATAAGCACGGAAGCTGCAGAGTTCAGACGTAACGGTGGGATCGAATAAACGCGCGAGACTCGTGCGGGGAAAATAACCTTTCTGTGCGAGGATTTTATTTTCAATAGGTCAGAAAGGAGTTAGAATGCCGCGATTTATTTGAATGTCGATTATTGTAATTTTAAGATAGTTGATTTTTCTTTTTATTCGTTGGATTACTGGTTTATTATAAAATAGGGTTAATTTATGTAGGATGCTAGGGTTTGAGAATGACTGCAAGGGAAAATTTGGGCCTACCTGGCTGATGATGGATAATAAACAGCGGTCTCGGGTTCAGATGGAATATTCAGGGTGATATCTGGAGTGCACGTGGAAGGACCAGTGACGGCGTGCAAGGATTGTATGGACGGGATGTTTATGAATCATCGAGAAAGAAAGCCTGCGTGTGAAAGAAGAGAGACGGCTAGCTTTAAATAAGGGTACAAGGAGATTTTTGAGAGTATCGGTCGATTGCGTAATTATAGATCTAGTCTAGCTTTCTAGTTTATACTTTGCTCTTAGTCTCATTTAGCTCGTAATAAATATGTACTTTAGAATAAAATAACTTTATTTTTATATTTGCCAGTCAAATAGTATCCCTACATGTTGCAACTAGTAGTTGCCCCTATAATGATATATATATATATATATATATTCTTGAACTGCATGACGAAATCTACAAACCTACAAAGTTTCAACTAAATCGGTGACCCGAAGGACCTGCACTCTCCTTGTGAATGGGGATTATATGCACAGAAAAAAGTTTTTCAAAATGATTTGATTTTTATAATATTTAAACATCATTGAAATCGGTGAAACTTCCCTCCCTTATTTAAATAATTATCAATTAAAAATTATTAGAAATATCAATTTTGACATCGCGCATGAATTATTGTTCAATAAATCAAAAATATATGTGCTTCCTATTATCTTCTTAGTTAGAGAGAATTTTGAAACTTCTAAATATATGTGCTTCCTATTATCTTTTTAATTAGAGAGAATTTTGAATGTT